>NC_091123.1:35861317-36161317 GCF_040183065.1 Periplaneta americana
GTCGCTCTTGAGAGCTACAGTTCTGCAGGTCTGCCTTAAATCAACAAAAATCAATGGAGCTTGGCAACAGATATTTATGGAAAATATTATCATATCATGTTCAGTCCTATACTGGATTCCTTCATTCATTTAGTGTTCTGCCCAAGTGCAAGTCTTTCACAACTTTCTCCAATCTCTCCTATTGTCTGCCTTCCTCTTCATTTCCTCATATGATCCATATATCTTAATATCGTCTACTGGGAGTTCATTTCAAAGTGTGTTATGACGTCACTGTTGTGAGTCAGCGATTTGAAGCGAGTTTCAGCTTTTATGTCAGAGAAGTTGCCTATTATTCAAGGCGTTCAATCTGAACTTGAGAACGTGTACTGTATAACTTGAACGTCGTAGCAACAGATGGCGGTCTGTACGGTCTGTATACTACCATAACCTCTTTCGAACTGTGTTTTGCGCGGGCAAGTCGTACCCAGGGTATTTGTTATCATCGGTTGCGTACGGCAACATTCAACAACACATTCCGTGTCCATGTTGACCGTCGAAGTTAATGTCAACAAATACTGTACGTAAGTAATCGTCTTAACCCTCTCCCCATATCCCGACAGTATGAAAAAAACTCACCTCAGTACGTGTTTCCAAACAGTTCACATTCCTGCCACTACCGGCGTTAAGGTACGTATCGGTAAGTACTCTTCTGAATGAACGCCGTACTTTCTAGGCAACTTCTCTGGAACATGGGTAATACGCCTTTGCGGAAATGTAGGAAGATTGAATTCTCTAGGCTCATCGGCTAGCCACATGACGACATACAGCGAGCCATGACACACTTTGAACTGAACACGCAGTATAATCAGCTCAGGAGGAATTCAAATCGACGCCTGAAAAGGTGGGCAACGAAGTACCAGACTCTAATGTCCAGACCACACCGATGATCCCTCCAAACTAATTCACTACAGTAACATTGGAGCCAACGACAGCGAACATAATTCATTCGAAAATGTAAAATTACAAGGGAATAACGAGTAAAGAGGAAAATGTGAAAATCATATGAAATCAGAATTAATGTGACAAAAAATATACCATTAAAAGCGTTATTTCTTATATAGAGTATAATATTTATTTTTTCCTGGAGACAGCGGATCTCAACTTGGCATATGACAGAACCACGCAGTGTTACATCTCTGTCTTGAACTCCAGCCAACAGTTCGCAGCTGTCCACACAAAGCCTCCAGTTCCTAAATCTCTGGAAACATCCGCCAGTGTACACAACACAGGGCCGAAGCAGTGTATCACAGCCCCTATCTTGCCTTCGTGTTTATTTGTGAAACGGATGATGTAACAGTCCTGAAAACGTATAACATTCTAGCATTATTGTGTTTTGCTTCGATTATGTCCATCCATTTGTTTAAACAAGCGTCTGAAAATAAACCGACAGACAGCCACTATTCTCTGTGTGTGTGTTTAATCGTTGTTAACAGCTGAAGTTTTAAAACAGTGGAAAAAACCAGTCTTGTATCGCTGAAATGTACCGTTGATGAATTCGACACAGATTATAAACACAGAAAGTGTTTGAAAACATTTGAAGAGCTGATATACAAATCAAGTTAAATCCACTTTTAATGTTTCTGAGAAAAGCTAAATAAATTATTACATTGTAACTATGCATCACCCATTTATGTAACTTTTAGGTAAATGCAGAACAGATACAAAATTTATATCCAAATTGGTTTCTTACAATACTTTATTCGTGTTTATAGTAAAACTCAGCCAAGCTGATTCTAGCAACGTGGATTATCTTCCATGAGAAGAAATAGTACAGCAACTTCTACAATGTCACAAGCTACAGTGACTTCATTTCTTAATTTTAATTTATTCAACATTTTAAATTTTAACCATATTTATTCTGTGTATAATTTATATATTGTTAATCGATTCTTACACAATGATGAATTTTCTGTGATCACATAAATATGTGTTATTGTGGATTTGAAGATGGCAACATATTGCCGAAAACGTTAATCTTTGACCTTAAAATTTGTTTATGCTCGACCATGCCGAAATGTAGTAATTATACACCTGGTAGCAGACCTTTAATGCATGTCATTAAAGTACACCTACTCATTAAAGGTCAGGTCTTTCAGCCAATGACGACTCAGGTTACAACTGTTCAGCCAATGACAGGTGAGCTTTCTACCGTTATAAAACCGCAAGTATCGATTATTCTCGGATATGCAATCGAAAGAGAATTAGCGAAAAGTCACGGAGGCTGGATATCCAATACTGTCGCAGAAGGTTATGTTCTGTTACTATAATAATTAGCGTTAATTGTAAATAATATTCAAATAAATTCAATTTGTCATCTCGTTTTTCAATGTCTAATTTAATTTCAATGTTATCTCTGTAGGTTCTTATGGCCTAGCAAGGTCAATGTGGATATCTGTTCCTCGGAAAAAAATCAATACTTTCGCGTCTGCGCACATCTCACAACATACGGGACATTGGTCAAGGTCAGATACAAAGAAAATTAATAATATCAAGTTAGAAATATGTTCGAGCATAAAAATTCGTATGAAACTCGCCTATAATGGTAATTAAGAAGCTCGTATGAAAATTATGAAACTTGCTTGCGCTCGTTTCATAAATATCCATACTCGATTCTTAATTACCTTCATTATAGGCTCGTTGCATAATGTTCTATTATTTAACTAGCTAGCTAGCTAGTGAGTACAAATTAAAATTATAAAACAAAAATGTTTCTAGCCACTACCGTAAGAGCCAGGCTCGAGTACGGTGTGATCTTAGCCAATAATATAACATAAAATTTACAAGGACAGTTTACTAAACTCAGTACGTAACTTAATTCAAATCAATAAATAAAACACAAGAGCAAAAAAAGAAGAAGGAGAAAAAGAGAGAAAAACACATTTACTATAAACTGATAATCAGACAGAAGCCAGTGATATTCAATAAAAACATAAATATAGTCGACAGAAATAAAAGGTAAAAAATATACACATTTGTTAATATTATATATCATAAATAATTTTATAAATTTCTTTCTTAAAAAGCTTCAATTTTAAAATATTTCAAATTTGGAAAATGGTTTGTAATTTTATTATAAAGTCTCGGGCCGAAACTAGCACCATGTTTAAGAGCTGCACTTATATGACATTTAGGCTCAATTAATGGGAAAGTAGACTTTTGTCTTCGAGTACGATATTCATGTCGATTACATTTATGTTTTATTTAATTTCTGTGGTAGTAAGTCAGTAAACTATATTTATAAATTTCTTCAATAGTTAATACTTTAAAATCTGTATGAATTAAATTTGTTGGGTAATCCATATTTTTGGTTAGACAAATGTTTATTAATCTTCTGTGTAATAAAATTAGTGGATTAAGTACAGATGATGCATGTACTATAGTATTTAAAAACTACGTTGTATACTTTGATAAGCATAAGATGGTTTCACACAATATATTTATACATATTTTTTTTATTCGGTTGAGAATCTTTAGTGATGCAGTCTCCTGTCAAAAAATCTTAAAGTTAGAATTTATAAAACAGTTATAATACCGGTTGTTCTGTATGGTTGTGAAACTTTGACTCTCACTTCGAGAGAGGAACAAAGATTAATGGTGTTTGAGAATAAGGTTCTTAGGACAACATATGGGGCTAAGACGGATGAAGTTACAGGAGAATGCAGAAAGTTACTCAACGTAGAACTAAACGCACTGTATTCTTCACCTGACATAATTAGGAATCCAGACGTTTGAGATGGACAGGGCATGTAGCACATATGGATTTTATTTCTATTTTAGTAGGTTATTTTACGACGCTTTATCAACATCTTAGGTTATTTAGCTTCTGAATGAAATGAAGGCTATAATGCTGGTGAAATGAGTCCGGGGTCCAGCACTGAAAGTTACCCAGCATTTGCTCATATTGGGTTGAGGGAAAACCCCGGAAAAAACCTCAACCAAGTAACTTGTCCCGACAGGGAATCGAACCCGGGCCACCTGGTTTCGCGGCCAGGCGCGCTAACCGTTACTCCACAGGTGTGGACAGCACGTATGAACGAATCCAGAAATGCATATACAGTGTTAGTTGGGAGGACGGAGGGAATAAGAACTTTGGGGAGGCCGAGACGTAGATGGGAGGATAACATTAAAAAGGTATTTGAGAGAGGTGGGATATGATGATAGAGACTGGATTTATCTTGCGCAGGATAGGGACCGATGACGGGCTTATATGAGGGCGAGAATGAACCTGCGGGTTCCTTAACCGCTATTTGTAAGTAAGTAAGCAAGCAAGTACAGGGACATCATTTTATTTTTACTAAAATTTTTAATATTAACTTGCCTATAGCTCTGGATCAACGCCGTTTGCTATCCCCTTCCACGACTGGAGTTCGATGATACTGGCGTAATATACAAACAAATCACTTTACTAGGTATAGGAGGGAAGAAAAGTAGTTCAGCCATTTACATAAACTAGGAAATATTGCGCTTTTGAGTTTAATCATTTTCATTAGGTTTTTGTTTAATCAAAATACAATACAGTATTAACAATGAGTGTTTTTACTCACGAACTGAGCTATCCATGTGGACGCATTCATAATGCAGTGTATATTACACTGTCTACAGCACATTAGCGTACAATATAGAGAATGAAGTTAAATTGAAAAATAATCACAATTTGGATATTTAAACACATTTCGATACAGGCTTCAGTTCTAATGTGCATATTATCACACTATATCATATTGTACTTAATTACAATTACCAGATCTTCGTAATCCTCGGCCTCATCTCGCCAAATATCATCTCGCTATCACCAATTCCATCCACGCTAAATAACCTCGTAGTTGATACAGCGTCGTTAAATAATCAAATAAAAAATAAAAAAAAAACAGTTCTTCGTACTAGTAACTCATGTTGAAATAATTCTGTACCTACTCTATAAAAGATTACCTTACGTACTGTAAATTCAATCTTCACTTCTGCCAGAAAAGATAAAATTACTCAGACGTACTATCTACTGTCCGTCCAAGTGGTTATGTCGTAGGGTCGTAGAAAGGAGGGAAATCACGTGACAGTTAATTACTTAACAGGCCCTTTTGTTTAAGTTATTTTAAACAGTTGTTAAGTATGGAATATTACGTAGACGTCCAATTCCTAACAGAAATTAATGTTCTCAGAAAAGAGCTAAGACAGCCCAGCCACTAGCTGGCGAATAAACGCTGGTTGGGGAAACCGGGATACGACGTAGGCAAATGGACGACAGTACCTGTGCGAAAATGATTCAATAATGAAAGCTCTTTCGTCACTGGAAAATGCGAACATATTTTTGGAACGTACTGTGGCTACTATGAGTGTATATGCGGTCTTGGATCTGTGTGGAAGACGGTTGAAGGGATGGGAGTGAAGTACATTCAAAAACTCAGGTACAATAAAAATTGAAGTAAAAATAAAATGATGTCACTGTATAAGATGGAACAGCGCTCGTGCAATTACTACAGATAAATCGTTGATGAGAATAAAGCAAGACTATTAGGTTTAATCCATGTTGATGACGTTGATTGGTATCTTCTCTTATACCGACAATATGTTTGTCCAGGAGTGTAGATAGGACACCGCGAAAGCTGTATATTTCATCTCTGATAGTGCCTCATTACTAGATTTTTACTCGCACTTCCTGCTTAAAGACAAGGGCCATACTCCGTGTTAGAAAGAGCAGTAGTTTAGACGTGCACTGTGGAGATGATGGTGGTGAGAAAATGAGCACTAATAGAACTTCAAATAATGAAGAACAGGAAGGAATAATAAAGTAGGAAGTGTAAAGCAGGTTAAAGGCAAAGAAAGAGCGCCTGGAGCAAGACAAAGTGAAGAGATACATCAAGGAGGGGCCGAAACAGAAAGCAGCGAAAGAGGAAGCAAGAAGAGAAGGCTAAAGAGTATTGTGAGACACGTGTCTGTCTACTCCTTTAGATAGGCAGCCCGCCGGCTAGTGTCCCTAGAGAAACCAGACTGCAGCACAACCTCCCCACTGGGGCTTTTATACATGCACAGGGCGTTCTCAAATATCTTCATCAAACATGACAACTTACAACTCCATTTGAAACTAACATAGTATGAATTACGAATAAGAAATTCTAAATACAATAGTTTGTACTGTCCGTTACTCAGGAGAAGACGAGCGGAAAGAATGTGACCTTCTTGACTATCGCTGTTGATTATTATAAACATCGCTCAGATAAGCATCCCAGTATCCAGGTTATTACTCGTGCAGGAAACATGAGTAACAATGCATATGGAAATTAAAGCTAAGTTGAACAGAAGGAGACCTAATGTTTCCTCTTACTGCAGTACAAATATTGCACGTGTTGTCGTAAGTTATCTGTTCACATCCCTTCCTCCTCAGTCAGCTCTCGTCTTCTCCTGAGTCACTGACAGTAGACTGTTATTCGTTCATTTCAAGGGTAAGAGGAAAAAATCAGGCATATCATTTTTTTCGAAATAGAGTTAGTGGTGTCATTCGATCCATGATGAAGGGAGGCTTCTATTACAGATATAAAATGGGGAAGGAAGCAGTTTGATCAAACCTATTTGCTTCCAAAATTTTGATGTACTGGAAAAAAAAAAAAAAACAGATAAGTCAAGCGATTTACTCCTATCACAAGACCGCACGATATAATTTGTAGCACTCTGGAAAATCTTGTTTTAATTACCTCATCGATTTCAGTTATTCGGGCAGATACAGGGTGTTTCCGAGGTAGTGTTACAAACTTTCAGGGATAATGGCGAAGGGCACATGTATCAATTTGAGATAAGGAACCCTGGTCCGGAAATGACCGAATCGAAAGCAAAAATACTTGTGTGGAAATGAAATAATTTTATTCCTCTGTACACCTTATTTATGTGTATTTATCTGTACATCTTTCACATACTCTATTCATCTGTGTTGTTTACGTCGTCTACTTACAGTATTTCATTCAGTGCGCTGTGTGAGAGATGGGGACAGGAAACTACACTAAAGCAATGCAGATAGCGTAATGTGTAACGGACATGGTCGGTCCTGATATGCAGGTCTGTAGACAGCAGTGTATGTGTACAAGCTCCAGTGTCCAGTCGATCAGTCCTAGTGAAATGGAGGAGTACACGAGAGCGGAATAAGCAGAACTAATTTTCGAATACGGATGAGCCAATGGGAACAGTAGACAAGCTCACAGATTGTATTAGCACAAGTATCGACATAGGAGACATCCGGCCCATACCATCTTTCCACGATTGTTCCAAAGATTAAGGGAAGGAGGGCACGTGGTGCCAAATCACAATTCCATTTCCACACAACTATTTTTGCTTATAACTTTCGACTCGGTCATTTCCGGACCAGGGTTCCTTATCTCAAATTGATACATGTGCCCTTCGCCATCATCCCTGGAAGTTTGTAACACCACCTCGGAAACACCCTGCATATAGGGACCGTACTTTGGTCCAGGAGGCTAAAAGATTAAGTATTGCTGGTGTCTTTAAGTAACCTAGCACTTCCATTTAGCAATCGAAGTACTCATAGCTATTATACTTTATCAGTAAAAGGAATTTCTTGGCTATTGATGGATAAATTACCTCTTGGACGTTTTCTTCATTTGGTGAATAATATTGCTTCATATTTTTATGGATTAATTGAAACATGCCACATTTTATTCCATTTAAGCAGAGAATTAATGTGACTTTGAAGTGTTGTCACAGCATTTGTCGTCTCGCACTGTCGCTCCTTATGGTGAAACAGTGAGAAATCGTGTAGTCATTAAACAAAATTCGCAACATTACAGGTCTCGAGAGTTTAAAGAAAATAAAAGAAGAGATCACATTCGTACCAAGCCACATATTTCACTGAGAGGCATTATTTTTAAATTTGCCTGTACCATGTATATTTTATTTGATTGGTTCAAGCTGATGTTATCGGGCTCCAAATTGTGACACGCGTTCTATGCCGCTTGTTTCAACAAGCTGGGCCACCCACTTTACTCCAAAGCCTGCGTTCCCACCTCGGCCCCGAGACTAGCGTGCTGGTATTTTTATACTCAGGTACACGCAAGCAAATCCTATCGAAGCTGGCTCCTTCAGTCATAAGCCCCCGCTTTTTTACGTCTAATATGCAACTTTCTGCCCTCAAAGCTTGTACTATAAAAAGTAAAAGAACAGAAGATTATTTTAACTGCTTTAAAATATCTCTATTAACTTCTAAAAAAAACTGCTCTATAGAATATTAAAAAGGATTGACGTTGCTGTCACCTCAAGGCAAAAATCTGAATGCAATTTTTACTATTTTCTTTCTGAGTAATGGATATTAAACCTTGTGGGGAGAACATGCTTATAACATGAACTACAACAGTACTATTATCTTCATTATTTATGAATGAATATAAAATACGTCGTGTTTTGAAGGATGAACTTATCATGACTGCAGGAAGAGACGAATAAACGGCGCCATTTAAGGGGAGTGTGTAGTGATCCCTGTGATTTTAAAAAAATATCAGTACAAAAGTTTAGTTCAATATTTCTAGGCCTTTAGTACTCAGAATAGAATAAAAATGCCCATGCTTATACCAGAGTCTACTATATACAGTCACGAAGCTCAATATGTAATAAAGATGCATCCATAGATAGTTGCTAACCACTAGGATCGCTACTATCGCCTCATTACAGACAATGCGAAATAGTATCGGCACAGTCTATTGTTCCTAGCAACCTCAACAACTCAAGCTTCGTGACTGTAAATACTAGACTGTGATTATACAATCAATCATTCTGAATTCAGTGGTATAAGAGACAACTAATTAGTTTCGTATCCGAGTGCAAAAGAAAGCCTCTAACTGATAATCTGTTTTCCCACTTTGCTAAGTGTACTTCATTCTTCAGATGCACATTACTTGCTACAGGAGTCACTCGCATAACTTGTATTTTTTAAAGTTATCTAGTAATGTCTATTGTAAATTCTAGAGCGAAATTTAATTAACTATTTCACCCCTAGTGAATCAGAAAAAATATTGAAATTTGTTCCATGTTTTTTTTTTTTTTTTGTAATTCTTTCAATGCATATATATTCTTTTCTCGTGTTATGTGTGTGATATTCTTAAACCCGTAGGTCTACTATGTAGAACACAGTCTGCGGAAAACACTGTAAAAATTTCATATATATAGTTTCAGTAGTTTCAGAGAAAATTGCACTTAGGTTTGAAAAATGTCAACTTATGGAAAACTGCATCAAAGAAAGGATGTATGAACTACATGCACCACAAAATTCAAAGAGGTCATTTAAAGGGCTTATCTGCAGAAATAACCCCCCCACAATATTAATACTTTTTTAAAGAGCAAGTTTGTACTTTTTCAAAAAACAAAATAAAAATCGGAATTTTGACCCCTAATCACTACCTATTTCCCTTAACGTGTTACATTACCTCTCGTCCCACTTTTTGTGTAGTATTCTAAAAATGATTAAATATTTTATTGTATGGATGCTGATTCTAAAGTAAACGTAAAGTTAATATAGCACTCTCATTATACAGGATGATTCAGTAAGAAAAATCATAACATTAGAATATGGTTCTTCAAACCGTTTTGAGTAAAAATGTTCATATGAACATGGGTCCAATTTCGAACGCTTAAAGAGCTGGGGCTATTTTAAACTATAAAAGTAATCAAGCTTTCACAGCTCTAAATCGCGTTTAGAGACTGAGAGCCAGAAAAAATACGCTTTATGTTCAAAGCTATATATACGTAATGTAGTGTTATTACCAGACAGCGGATTTTCGGTCCTAATACTGAACATTGATGTGCGTCAGTTGCAGGAAAGTCACTGAACTCAATGCTACGCTCCTTCCGTAAGCCAAGGAACGTGACGTCTTGTCGTTGTGTAGGGACCGAAAATCCGCTGTCTCATTATAATAGTCCAAGACGATTACTGTAGTAGATTTTGAAATGCACCACCTCCGCATCAATAGATTTTTGGGCTCGCTTGTAATACCGTATCGGTAGCCTGTAGCGTCACCAATATTGACATTAATATGTCTATGTTATCGTAATGAAGCATGGACCATACGAGCCCAAGATGAAAGGCGCATAGCATCTGCTTAAATGAGATTTTTATGAGAACTGCTTGATACAGCCTTTCAGATCACAAAAGAAATTAAATAATAATTAACCTCCAAGTGGAGTGTCGAGGAGAGGAAGAAAGTGGGTTGGATACTCTACTGCAGAAGAGTGTGCGTATAGAGTCCTGCGTGGGTTTATGATTAAAGGAAAATTATGCCGGTATTAATCAGGAATAATCCCTACTTAACAATATTAATAAACCGAAATTCCAAGTACAGTAAATTCAGAGCCACAGTGTGCTTGATGTAAATTTGAAATACACCTACCGCAGATAAACCAATTTCCTTCCGGCATTTTCTGCTACAATGCGTGTCAGTTACGAAGGCGGCTAGATTAAAAAAAATTCTGCGCATGTACAGTCGGCGTCACCGATTTTGTCGTGTAACCTTGATGGCAGTGCTCAGTCAACGAGCCACTGTTGTCCTGTATGAATGAGTTGCGATAACGCTCTCCGTCGTTGATTATATTTTCATATTCTCCGATCATATCGTCATTATGAAACATACAAATAAACCACACCACATAACAGTGCGAATGTATTCAGCAGCGTGCAGTAAGTGGCTTTAATTCGCAATAACCAGACTGCGGAGCAGGGTAACGAAAAGCATTGTTACAAACGCACTGACCACTGTGTTGTGTAGATCGAGGGGAATGAGAGATTGAGAGTGCAGTTACTTCTTGTCTCAACATGTAAACATTCAGTCACAGTAGGATACAAAATCAGCCAACTCGATTTCTGTTTGTGTTGTGTGTAGGTATTCGACGAGCTTTGGTATATCAGTGAAATCAATAGGCTAATTCGTTTGTAATACAAATTTTCTCTGTGTTCTTATCAGTTTATTACTTTATTTGTTTATCAGTAGTATTAAATTAAATTATGCCATTCATCAAGGCCAGTACTAGTAAAAGTAATAGATCTAGTGGATATGCGAGTACTAGCGAAGTTCGGAAAATTATATTTGATGACTACAATTTCTTCAGAAAATATTCGTCCGAAGAAAACCTTGAAAATTTTAACTTTTCTAAGTCGTAGTGGTCCTTTTGAAATATTTGAATTTTTTACTATTACAATTAATGTTAGAAATAGATAAGAAGCCAGTATAATTATTGTAATTTAATTTGTTGGTTGGTTATACAGTTTTATTAATGAATTTATTATTTCATTCTGTTTATTATAGATATTTTCGTGAGTTATAATTTCTATATTGTTGATTATTGTAACCGTATTAATAATTAGTAATAATGTAAATATAATTGCAATTATGGTTACTATTATTTTTATTGATATAGAACTAACTGCCGAGGCGTGTTCAATAAATGTATCAACCGTATCATGTATATGCAAAAAAAAGTGCAAAAAGTGGAAATACAGGGTGCTAAGAAATTGTTCGTCTCGCCTAGAAAACATATTAATATACCTAAAAGATTGACAAATTTAAATTACTTCGAAAACACACACTGGCTTTTTCCATGGAATCGCAAACATAAATTTAAAGGTATGATTTCTTAATACATTATCTATTATTGTATGAATATATTATTTATTATTATATTACACTGTTTTGTTACGGAGAACGGATCCTGTTTTTCAACACTGACTGCCCATCCCTCCCGCCAGACGAGTTCTGTGGATCACGCATTACCCGCTCTGTAGATTTGACAACGTCGCGCTTGCACGTTATTGGCTCTCGCGATACGTCAGGAGATTTGGATTCCACTGTAAGTCTTCCATCATTTCAGCCTCTCTTAACGTCGTAACCCACTGACACGATTTAGCATTTGACGAAGTCTTGACTTTAATGAATATAGCTTCTTTATATCGCCAGTACTTGCTTATTATAGAGTTCAATTACGTTACAGTATAACTAACATGTCTGATATGTAGTATATTTGAATAAGACTCTTATGTAAACGCTCCCTTCTGCCTTCATTTTCTCTGCATTGGAGGCGAGCTGTTGCTCTTGCGTGGATGCCTACACATGCTGACATATTAGAGCAGCGTTTTTGAAACTTTTTTGAAGTGGGGACCACTTTTTAAAGTCAGAGCAGTTCCGCGGACCACCTTACTCTTCTTCCCTTCGAAAGCAAATTTATCATTTTCGTAGCATATTTTAATATCAGTATACTTATATTTTAAAATTGAATTAAGATTCGGTACTTTGGTTCTTTGTTATGAATTCGGGTGGTCTCTGGCTGGGTTACAGGCGCGGCGCCAGATGTGCAGGGAAAAGATGTCGAGAAACACTACGTATATAGTGCTTTAAATCCCTCTTTTGTTCCTGAGAGTAGAGTGGGAAGTCGATAGACGGGTAGGGTAATAAATTTCATAAAATGTCTGTACTGGGAGAAAAAGTGAAATTCGATCATTATGTGTCATTTCCAAACTCTGAGATTTTAAGCTACAGTGTGACACGCGATTCGTTCTAATTTTATTTTTTTTCTTCTGTCTTTTTTAAAGAACCACAAGGGCAGACCTCGAGGACCATAGGTGGTCCGCGGATCATAGTTTGAAAAAGTATTATACTAACCCACAGAGAGACATTCTCATGCTCGCCGGCAGACTGCGCTAAGGTTAGCTGTATATTCAAGGTTTTATGCAGCAACATGCCCTCTGTACCAAACATCTGAGAAACGCTGATGAAATGGAGAATGTTGACTGACTTAGGCCTATGTCAATTATGATACTGGAGAAAAAGAACCCCGAAAAAAACCTCAGTCCTGACCAAGAGTCGAACACGAACAGTCTAGTGACGGCTGATGATGTGGACATGTCATCACAGCGTAGACGCCCTTCTGCGTCACAATCGAATGATTTGAAGTAAACAATGAATTTATTTTTCTCAATTCTTTTTGAGAAAGATGCAAATTAAATAAACATAATATGGATGAGTAAGCATTATATATCTAAAGCTCATCAGAGCATACGGTAAATCCAACACTAAACTTGTTTGTTGATTTAAAGAATATACGCTCCACATATTCTAGGTTTTAAAACGCTTGAATAATAAATAAATATTGAATATAGAACACAGTTAACTCCTGTAATCTATGCAATCAGAATGTATTTACACCGAGTTTTTTCAGTCATGTTTCCGGTTCGGTCAAAAGCATAACAATCAGATTGTCCAAGCATGAGTCCCGGTCAGACCTAGGACTTTCCATAGATTCATGACAGATAATATTCAAATCGTGCTTTCTCCTTCAGATCAGTATTTTCATGAGATAAAACAACATTTTCCTCTTTATGTAATCATGATTATAATCATAATTTTTTGTCATAATCGTTTTGTGTTAGCAAACTATGCCCTTAGAGCAGTTACATAATTTCAGGTTTTTTGTCATTAATAATTCTTTATGGAAAAAAATATATTTTGCAATTCATGACAAAGAATCTCAAAATTATTTATTATTTATATATTCAACTGATAAGAATAAGATTCATTAACACACTCATTATAAATAAAATGGAAAAGAAAGCACTAAAACATTGAAAATTGTAAGATATATCAGGAAAACCAATATTCCCAGCACAAATTGTCTTCCCTCCAAATTAAAAATATAATTAGCCCTAAGAATAAAAGTTTTACTGTACTCTAAAAATCGCTTATTAAATTTTACAATCACTAGAGACCGTATTCTGTCCCAGAGCGTACAGCGATGACGTTAATTGTTCATAGATTATATTGGCTTGACGTCATGTTGGCACGTGGCACGGGTACTATGAGGGAACACTTGAATCTTGTTTGTTCTTGCAGTTGACGTTTTATTAATGCTCAAAAACTTGACCTTGGAGACTGATGAATATGCATTCTAGCGATAAATATTGATACTACGATGATCTTCCCTCCAATTTAAATTATTTCCTTATTTGACTTGTTTTTACTGGTACTGGCAGAGTTAAAAGAGAAGATCTTCTCTTGCACTCAACCAATATAAAAATACATATCGAATAACATCAATATAGAATACAATGTAATTATAAGAGTTAAAGAAGCACAATTTAGTGTTACATAAGACAATGTGGATCGGAGAAATTATTAACATAATGAAGGAATATTGGGCTGATATATTAAAAATAAATATTCTACAAAAGTAATATTTGAAGAAAGGTCATATTCTAGAGACGAAAAGCAGTGTTTCTGACGATCGGCTTTTGAAAGTAGTAATGTCTGACAGCACTTTACACTATTTTTACAATTCATTTTAATATATCAATATGCCTGGTAAATTATTAATAAGTATTTAATGAATTTCAATCTTAAGGCATATAAACTTGCAAATGTTTATTTGCTATTTAATAACAATATATGAACGTTTTCGCCGTTTAGGGGCATCTTCAGATATAACAAAACATATTATCTGGACCTATGATAACATATTATGCAAATAACAAGGAAAATAGAGAACAATATATGTGGTACATGAAATTCATGAGCTTTATGTAGATATAACATGAAACAGGATGAATATTGAGATAATCTTTGAATTTGAACTTAGACTGGACGAATATTTTATTTTATACATATAGCTCATGTTACAATTAATATACAATGTTTAAAATTTGTCAATGAATGTTAATTTTAAATTTAAAATGATGATAATAAAATATTTAAAGTAATCATGGCTGAAAGTTGTCGTAAGTTACAGTATGAGTAGTTAATGTTCTTGTGTTTTGTAATTATTTCGCTTAGAGAGGCCGTTGGCATTTGAATGAATGTTGTTTGACGCTGATGACTACTTTACAATTGATATACAGTGATTAAATTAGTCAATGTTAAAATTTAATTTTATAATGAAGTTAATAAAATATTTAGAGTAATCATGGCTGGGAATTGTCGTAAGTTCAAGATAGTTTTCGTAGTTGATGTTGTGTGTTTTGTAATTGTTTCACCTGAAAAAAGAGATTAAGAGATAATAATAAATGCAAAATATAGACAAGTTATTATATAGAGACGCAGATAATTATTATTATAAGATTACTTGTTAAAAATGTTGTTTGTGTTAAAGAATTACTGTTGGGTGTAATTAGTTGAGATATTGAATAAATGCTCGTTGATTGTGAATGTAGTGGAATGTACGATAAATTTCGTAATAGATAAGTCATGAGTTGGGTATGATTTTAATCATTCATTGAAAATTAATAGAAAGATCAATATTATAATTCGTAATAATTAGATGAGCTATAATACCAAATATATGTAAAAGATTTTTCGGCAGCAGTAATAATTATTATAAGATTACTTACTTAGAGGTCATTGACTTTGAAATGGCTACTCTGATGTGATGACATCCTATTACGTGTTCTCAGGTTTATTGAAGTATAAATGAAGAAGTTCTATAACTGAAAGAATATTAACTATTAATTTACTTTCAATTTTGATATGGGGATATAATTGTTTTAATGAATTTTGACGGCATTCGAATACTTACACTACAATCCGCTCTTTTCACTATTTACACTATCTTAAAGGATGAATTACATGATAAAATATTATTTATCCATGACCATAACGAAAAACATGCCTTTACTAAATACTTTTGCGTTTGTAAAGTAGGCTTTTCTTCAACATTACTTTAGTCCACTAGTGAGATAAAGACTTTACCTCACAGTTTGAACTTTATCTCACAGTTCATTAATATTTTCCTAGTACCCGGGTACACACGTATACTTTCCCATTCAGCTATTATTCAAGAAGTTAATTATTAGTTACTAGATGTCACCTCTACTTCTTTATTGCCATTTCTTAAATATACATACACTCAATCTCCTTCTCTTTTCTCTATCTACTACGTCGTAATTTGTGCATTGCGTCAATATCTAACATGTATTTTTATTTTTTATTTATTTTTTTTAATTTTATAATAATTTACCTTTTGGGATGCGAGGAGACTTGAACCTGGGAAGTTGGGTTTATAGGATTTTAAAACAATACGCGTTATTCAACTGAGCTAAACAGACACGATGATAAATTACGTTTTAATATTCCTCTTAAAATAAGTAGGCTATGATATTATTAAATAAAATAGACCTAACTTGCATTACAATATTGTATATAAGCTTACATTCTTTATTATAGTGTAAACAGTAAAAATAGTGTATTCTAGTGTACATTATTTAAATAATTTAAATTGTAAATATAAATGTAATTGTTAAAGTAGTCCATGTTTTGTTCTGCTCCATTACGAAACAAGAGCAGCGTGAGCAGTCAGTCAAGTACTTTGCTTGCTAGACGCATTCACGTCATTCACTTAAAAACTCCTGTAATACTTAATCTTGTAGCCTTCTCGGACAAAGCACGGTTCCTAATAATCACTAAGCCCTATACCTAATTCCAGCACAAAATTATTTCAGGATATGTATATATTAAATTTTGAATTTTACTAAATTTATACTAGCGAAAGGTGTGTATACCCCCTTAAGTAAATGTATAATATAATTTACGAATTATTTAAATTTTGTAAACAATGCCTCGACTTGGCTTCGGAAATTTAGCACTACTAAAGAACATCGCAGCAAGAACACAACAGCGTTACAACATCATTTGGTTGGAAGCTATTACACACTGTAGTAAACAAAGTTTATGCACAATTTACACTTCTGAAGCACAAGAGTTTGCCCTAGGGGAGGAGCTATCATTTTAAGGAGTATTTCGCAACAATTCCTGAGCGCCTACTACTATTAGCCCCGTCGTGCCTGTCTACTTGCCCGAAAATTATAGCTCCAAGTGCATTAATATTTAAAGAATCAACAGAAATGAGGAAAGGAAGGCGTTCTTTTTGCTATTCAACGTGCAGAGAATGTATTACGGCTATCTTTTATGTGCGCAGTTTACAATTTAGTATGAGATCTAAGACAAATAATGCATGTACCGTGTGTAAGTGAGAAACACTGAACTCTTGCATCCATGTGTAAGTCCCTGCGTGGTGAATGGTCTAGACAAGCGGTCATCAGCACTAGCCCTTTGGCACTAGCGTCTCTTAACAAGAAGCCACACTAGTGCATTCATGGCTGCAGAGAGGTAAGCAGTATAGCAGTGGCGAATTTTCTTTCGCACCAGAAATTACATAATTCGTTAAGAAATAAGGGCTGGATAGTAGAAGAAGAAATCTCGTGTCTAGCTGAAAATGGGTCAACGAGACGAGTAGATATTTTAGCGTACAATGCTGACACTAAACAGGGCATCATTGTGGACCCCACGATACGTTTTGAAGTAGAATGTCATCAGTCAGCCGAGGTCCACCTTGAGAAGAAGTCGATCTATAAGCCTACAGTCAACTATTTCAAGCTGAAATATGCCTTAATTCACGTTGAGGTATTCGGCTTGCTCATAGGTGCTCGAGGGACTATACCAGCTTTTTTCGAAGAATTTCGACGGTAGTTTGCTCTGCCAACATCTCTGAGGGATGACATTGTGATAATTGTGTTAAAAAAAATCCTGCCAAATCCTAATTATTCACATGATGCCACATTAATAGAAAATGTAATTTTTCACAGCCTTTTCTTTGTTTCCCTTCTTTAAATTTAATATCTATGTTTACATATGTATAATAATTTTTTGAGGATATACTGAGTCCATAAGGGCTACCCTCAATGGGGGGCAGTTTGCTATTAAATTTTTAGTTCAATGAAGTGCACAATGTTCACATATGTATAGAGTGGTTCGGGGGAAGATGCCTGACTTTTTCTTTTATTGAAAATTTAAGATACTGTTCATTAGGTTTGAATTTCATATTGAAATATCAAATCCTGGAAAGTATTTTGAAACTATATTTTTGGTACAAAACAGAACACATTAATTACCTTGCTTATAGATACAGGTTTTCTTCTTACATGCACTGTAGGCCTCTTTCCCCGATAGTCCGGTAAGATGGCAAATGCAATTAACACATTTACTGATATAGGCTACCTATGTATTTTATGTGAACTTGGTTCGATACATGTATATAACAAAATTGACTTAATCTCCATTTCTTTGCACACATTTTCCCCGTTGTTCTGTAAGTTTGAAAATTCCCTTGGTGTAGAAGTCCGTTTCATCTTCCCGAAGATACTGACTCACTGCTTTCCGGATGTCCTCCAGCGTCTCGTAGCATTGGCCTCGCAGCTGTTCCTTTATAGAATTAAAAAGATGGTAGCCGGAGGGTGCCAAGTCGGGACTGTAGGGAGATTGCGGAAGAGCATCCCATCCAAATGTTCTGATTTTCTCCAGGGTGACACGATCAGTGTAAAGCCACGCGTTATCGTGTTGCAGGATGACCTTCTTTCTAGGGCGTTTCTCGCGCAATGCACGAGGAGCTTCAGGACTGTTTGAATATAGCGGACTGCAATTATGGTCTGTCCAGGTTCAAGAAATTCAACCAAAATGCATTCCAGAACTCATCAACTCTTTCCTTGTTGCGCGTTCCGTGGAAGCAGCTCGAGGGAGACCGCTACGAGGCCGATCTTGGATATTCGTCGCGTTCCCATATTCTAAATGTTACACCCATCTCCTAACACTGCTGGGAAGAATTAATTAACTCTTTTCATGTATATACATTTATTTATTAATAGTTGATCCATTTTTGTTGATCTCAGTATGCACTCTGAAGTCTGAGATTTTTTCTTCTTTAACAAAGAATTCAATGACAGCACGCTGTCGAAACGAACCATCGGTTTTTTTTTTTTTTTTTTAGTTTCAGTAGGTCATTTTATGACGCTTTATCAACATCTTAGGTTATTTAGCGTCTGAATGAGATGAAGGTGATAATGCCGGTGAAATGAGTCCACAGTCCAGCACCGTAAGTTACCCAGCTCATATTGGGTTGAGGGAAAACCCCGTAAAAAAAACTCAACCAGGTAATTTGCCCCCACCGGGAATCGAACCCTGGCCACATGGTTTCATGGCTAGACGCGCTAACCGTCGAACCATCGTTGTCGACCATTCTGCAAATATTGTTTGTGTTGACATGATAAAAGTTAATGACGTCACAATACGTCAATAGGCCTACATAGTGTAAAGTCTATAGATTATGATCATATAATCGTTTTTGTTACATTGTTGAAATTGAAATTATGTATGTATGTATGTATGTATGTATGTATGTATGTATGTATGTATATATGTATGTATGTATGTAAGTATGTAATGTTATGTTTTATTTAACGACGCTCGCAACTGCAGAGGTTATATCAGCGTCGCCGGATGTGCCGGAATTTTGTCCCGCAGGAGTTCTTTTACACGCCAGTAAATCTACTGACATGAGCACACTTAAATGCCATCGACTTGGCCCGGATCGAACCCGCAATCTTGGGCATAGAAGGCCAGCGCTATACCAACTTGCCAACCAGGTCAACTGTACTCATGTATGTATGTATGTATGTATGTATGTATGTATGTATGTATGTATTCGCATTGCAAATGGGTATATACCCGGTGGCAGTGGTAATTAATTACACTCAATATGACAATTAATAATAAACACAACCAATAAAATCAATAATTAATAATAGGCCTAATAATACTAGTAATAATAATAAAATAATAATAATAATAATAATGAGCATCCCAAATTAAATGAAGTATGGTCACTTAAAATAACATTTAAAGTAAATCTAATTTGTATCTTAACCCTAAGTTCGAACTAAGACCCACGAGTGCGACAGGTTCATACCTGCACAAGTACCTTTCGGCACTACACTTATTTCGCTGTCAACTCACTCACTGCACTGATTCTACCTGACTTCACTAACACTTCTAACCATTTCACTGTTCAAATACTTTGCACAGCCACTTCACTGACACCAACACACTTCACTTACACAATAGACTTCACTGACACTACACACTCCACTGACACAACACACTTCCTCACTGATAGAACACTTCAAATAACAAGATATCAATTACACCCTTTAAATAGTGTGTATAATATACTACCGTCTAGCAATGTGTTGCTCAGTACTTTCAGTACGACCCTCTGTATTTCTGTGGTTTTGCACTTCTAAGGGCTGACTGTGAATAAAACATGTACTAGAGGCTTTCAGTTGGTACACTATTGCAATTAATGAAAAATAACTGTTCGTATGTCACGAATTCATTATCATTCCGGTAATGCATCGACACATGAAGCGCTAGAGGCGATATTACGGAAACAGATAAACATTTTATAAGGATAATTAATGCTTTTTCGCAGAAACAAACAGATATTTATGACATGCGTGTGATGCAGTCAATTACGATATTACACGCATAATATGAAAAGCGGTTGGCATGCGTAATCGATGGTAATAGGCCCGCACTGGCGTATCTTGTTTACATGTTACCATTTTGCAAATGCTGCCGTCTATAACTCTCTCATTTCGTCCCTTATGACTTGCTTATAGTTTTGCGTGACCTAAACCGTTGTCGACGCGGAGGGGGGTGCTGGTGGGTCGTAATGTTACAGCACCCCCTCCCTTTACGTGAGTTAATAAGCATCCCCCTGTTTTACAATGTAGTTCGTTAGGCCTAGTCTACCGTGTCGTGCTTCGTCATGTTAGGAGTTGGCTCTTGCTTGCGGTGTGGAAGCTTCCGTGGTAACCGGGGCTCTTGGACCCCTGCACGAACATCGTGCGCCATCAGCCCTTCGGGTGTGGAATGTACCGACGTCATGATTTAGGGCACGAGCCTGTCCATCAACAAGTTCCAAGGAAACGCGTGTTCAGAGTCCATGTGTAGGTAACACGAGGTAATGTAAAGGTAAGTTAAAGTGGAATGGGATAAGGTGTATAATTAGTAGTATTTATTAGTAGTATTTATTTATTTAACCTGGTAGAGATAAGGCCGTCAGGCCTTCTCTGCCCCTCTACCAGGGGATTACAACTATAATATGAACAATAAAATTACAATTAATACTAAATTTACAATTACAATAAAAATTAAAGTACGACAAGATTACCTGATTAATGAAATAGGAATATAATAAATGTAATTACTGTAATTTTGCAACTCTTCACATTCATAATACTTTTTATCTTAGTTTTATATTTTATTATTTTTATCACTTTTAAATCATATCATTTTATTATCTCATATGTGAAGACTTGCATTTATATATATATATATATATATATATATATATATATATATATATATATATATATATATATATATATATGTAAATCAATATTTTCTGTAATCTATACGTGTATTTTAAGTAAGTGACAATCAAGGCAGTCATATAGAATGTCAATGTGTATCACAGCTATGCTGATTTTTTAATATGTCCCATTTTGCATGCTACTAAATATGTTTTGTATTTGTAGATATTATGTAGAGAGCACTGATATTGCTGAAATGTACTTCGTATCTAATGATGTTGGCGTAGACCAACGAAAACGTTCATACGTCTTTTAAAATATGTAATGTAAAGGTATAGCACCTTAAACATATGCTGTGAAATCAGTGACTGAAATAAATACTTTTAAGATACAATATAGACTTCTCTGAAAATTAAAAATGAATTGCAAAAAAATGATTAATGAAAGCTAGATATTTTCTCATAGAAGTTAAGAACAAAGAATATTTTTGTATTTACTGAATTAAAAATTAAACCTAGAATAACAAAATTCTATAGTGATGAAATTACCGGATATTGAAATATTTTGTGATAGAGTAAGAGAACTATTTACAAGAAACCATGTATGAACGAGTCTCAATTACTGACAAAGTGCCTAGTAAGTTTGCGTTTGAATTGAATTTTATTTCGACAGTCCCTGATCTTAGCAGGTAACGAATTCCAGAGTCTTGGCAGGGCTATTGTGAAAGAGGATGAGTATGAGGAGGTGCGATGGGATGGTATTGTTGGTACTGTTTCATGGCGAGAGCGTGTGTTCAGATTGTGGTGGGAAGAAAGGTAAGTGAAGCGAGACGACAGGCACGAAGGAATAGAAGAGTTCAAGATTTCGAAGAGAAGGAGAAGTAAATGTAAATTTCTTTTCTTATCTAGTTTAAGCCAACCTATTGTTTCCAGAGATGGGGTAATGTGATCATATTTACGAACATTGCTTACAAAACGTACACACAAGTTATGAGCACGTTGAAGTTTCGTTTTGTTGTCGCTGGAAAGGTCAGTCAGTAAAATGTCAGCATAGTCAAAATAGGGAAAGACAAGAGTCGGCACAAGGGACTTTTTTTTAAGCAAGAGGGAAGATGAACATTTATCCTTTTTAGCACATGGATAATAGAATATAGTTTCCTGCAGGTTTCTGTGATTTGCATGTCCCAGTATAATCGTATACATCTTCTGGATAAATTAGGCTATAGTATTTGATTACTTTTTCCATATATTCGAATTAAAATTTTAGCAAGAAAAATTACATTTAACTTGAAATTACTCAACTGAGTGACGTGGTGACCGGGATTGAACAGTAATACGCAATGCTGGGTAAAGAATCTATGTAAAGATTAATTTCTGGTCCTACAGAATATATCTGTTATGGTAACAATGATTATTAGAGGAGAAAAATTCGCTCCGGCGCCGGGGATGGAATCCTGATCCTTGGTTCTACTACAAGTGCTCTAACCACTGAGCTACGCCGAAGTTCAAACCACAGCACTGGATCGAATCATAGATTTCATAGCGTTTTTGGGAAAATTATTGATTGAATTTCCAATATGGTCAGTCAATTTAAGAGAGTAGTATATTAGTTTCGTTCTTTAAATGTGCAGAAATTTGATCCGAACAATTGTAATATTTCGTTTTACGAAGGAGTTTTACAATTATATTATGCGCATTATGCCATTTCCGTTCGTGAGTACTTCAATGAGATATTTTCACAACTCTGGATTGTCTATGGGTCACCCCTCTTACCAGCTAGCTCCTTTCAACTGGTCTCCTCACAGCCCTGACTTCAACCTGTGACAATGTTCATCAAGAGCACTGCTGCATAGGAACGGTATGACATCATTGATGAATTGATGGATGTCGTGCGACGCGCTTTCCAACAGATTACACCAGCAATGCTGAGTCGAATGTCTCCATCGACCCTGGCGACGTATTATTTTGTGTGATGAGAATGGTGGGGGACATACTGACCATTTGGACACTTAGGACACACAGTTAGTGTAAATGGGATGTATGTTTGCATTATGACCGGAATTACATAAA
Organism: Periplaneta americana; assembly: GCF_040183065.1. Classification (NCBI taxonomy): domain Eukaryota; kingdom Metazoa; phylum Arthropoda; class Insecta; order Blattodea; family Blattidae; genus Periplaneta; species Periplaneta americana. Next base: position 35,884,598 of record NC_091123.1, read on the forward strand.
TATTATGTATAATTGAGGTATTTATAGGGGTAACGGGATTTTGTGCCCACCCTGTACATAAGCTTAATATTGTAAATAATGTTTAATCAACGTATTCCCACATTCTTTATTACAGTGTAAATAGTAAAAATAACGTTTTATAGTTCAAATAATTCAAATTGTAAACATTAGTGTAATTGTTAAAGTTGTCGATGTTTTATTCTGCCCCAATTGACAAAACGAGAGTAGCATGATTCATCATTCATGTGCTTCGCTTGCTAGATTCATGCACATCGTTCACTTAAAAACTCCAGTAATACTTAATCTTGTAGCCTCCTGGGATAAAGTACGGTCCCTAATGATGACGAAATTATTTATTCTCTGAAAGCCACAATTTTTCTTTCTTCGTATAGAATTTGAAAGTGATATCCTTTGGAAAATTGTTCGATTTCATTGAAAACTCGTTGAAAATTATCTTCAGTATTTTCAATTAAAATGAGATCATCAGCAAAAAGGAACGTGTCAATATCTTTTCTTCTATTTTAAAATTTGTTACAATTCAATAAACTGAAGTCGTCCATGTTTAAGAGCGAAAATGTTTCGCAATTGAAGTTAAAGCAGGGAAGCTGTTTCTTCCCTATCACTCAGAGCTTCAGGTGATGTTGAATCAGGCGCGGAGACAGACATCAGAGTAGGAGACGGGCACGGATCTCTGTGGCTTTTCTCTGCCTCCGAGATACTATCAGTTCCTCCAGAATCCTCACCAATTGGAAATGTTTCATTACTCCTGCATCAATCACAGGACTCCATTGCCTTCACATCGGGAATAGAAAGCACAAGCAAGTTTCCGGAGATTGATAGATTCCGCAGGGAATTAACAAGGCAAGGGCTCTCTATTCCGTAATGGAGAATACGGAATTTAGTGTAGGCCTAAGCTTATTAATTTCATCCGCAATGCTTCGTTGTGCAATAATACGTGTCAAATTATTTAATGCAAAAGATATTAGAGAAACAAATAAGTACTGTAGTGTATAAAATTTTAATATTTCTATAGTATAATAATTTAAATCGCAAAAACAAAGTCACATCAATATTAGTTCAGTTAAAGGATTATGACTATTTTGCGACTTGTACAGTACGTCATCGAGCACTTTTATACATAGACAAATAAATAGAAATAACCTCTAACTCAATACATACATTCGAGAAGCTATTGAAGCGATGTTAAATCAAAGCCAACGGTGGCAAAAATCAGAACTACATCTCACGTTACACACACCGATCGGTATTACAGGTACCCATTATACGAACAATAATATAACTAGCATTTTTTATATTGCTCCCATAGCAGCGTAATGGTTTATCTATAGTAATCTCACAAGAGGTTTTGATTTTATCGATAAATCTTCGAGTGGAATACGAGCAGATTAATCTAGAGAAAATCAAAACTCGAGTGGGATTTAATCGACTATTATAAAGATTAGAAGGAATAAAGTACTCTAATACAATAAAATATTGACTTACTAAAATATGTAATGATTAAACTGTCTTGGAAATGTATTATATTGTACCATCTCATCATTACAAATATTCCGCTAGATGGCAGTAGTGTGTTATGATGAGCTGTTTACTTGTTACCAGTTGTACCAACTATACAATCTTCATTGAACTTTATGTCAAGAAGGCATTGTTGATTCAGTCTCATTTTTATTACAACAGTTACATTCCACTTCAATTATTATCAATATACATTAAACAATCTCTAATATACAAAATCTCATATAGAAGAAGCTATAACATAATCTAAATTATATAAACAATATAAATGATAAAAATTTTAATTAAGGATGAAATAAACATTAATCAATTTAAAAGGTACAATTATTATTACATCTATCCATTATACTAACAATAATATAACTAGCACTCTTTATACTACTCCCCATAGCAGCGTAATGGTTTATCTATAGTAAACTCACTAGAAGTTTTGATTTTATCGATAAATCTTCAAGTGAAACACGAGCAGATTTATCTAGAGAAAATCAAAACTCGAGTTGGATTTAATCGACTATTACACGATTACAAGAAAGTTTTTAAATATTATAAGAAATGAAGTAGACTAATACAATAAAATATTGACTTACTAAAATATGTACTAAACTATCTTGGAAATGTATTATTGTACAAACTCATCATTACAAATATTCTGCTAGATGGCAGTAGTATGTTATGATGAGCTGTTTACTTGTTACAAGTTGTGCCAACTATACAAACTTTATTGAAATTTATGGACGGTTACTAGTCAAGAAGGTGTTATTGATTCAGTTTCACTTTTATTAAAACAATTGCATTACATTTCAGTTATCAATATATATTAAACAATCTCTGATACGTGACAATCCAATATCTCAGACAGCAGAAGCTATAACATAACCTAAATTATATAAACAAGATAAATGACAGAAAAATTTTTAATCAAGGATGAAATAAACATTAATCAATTTAGAACGTACAATTATTGAAATTACAACGTTGGCAAACAAAGAACCAAAGCAGTTGATAAAGCGTCGTAAAATCGTAAAACAACCAACGAAGAAAAATAAATAAATAAATAAATAAATAAATTAATAAATAAATAAATTAATTAACACACAAATAAATAAAACTCTACCATGGTTTACCTAATACCATAGCGAATCATGTTTCGTTACAATATAAAATTAACGGACGCGTAGGAGTACTGGTTCCTGTATCAGGGTCAGAATTCCTCAGGACTTTCACTCGAGATAAGACAAGACATCACAGTCTAGTATATACTGTCACGAAGCTCAATACGTAGTAAATATGCATCCATAGATAGTTGTTAACCGCTAGGATCGCTAATATCGCCTCATTACAGATAATGCGAAATAGTACCGACACAGTCTATTATTCCTAGCACCCTCACAATTGAAGCTTCGTTACTGTATATATTAGACTGTGAAGACATTACAATCAAAAGACATTACAATCAATTGTTTTTCAGTATTAACTTCCCATGATTGTATGAGAAGATTCGAACAAAACGGCAGTTACGTGGACCTTCGCCCCCGCCCCTATTACCAATAATGTATAACACAATGCCAATACGGCGGTTGCTGTCGTCTGCGTTACAACGAACTTTACTGTTGATTTTAGAGTTCGTCATTTTTTTCCTGGCTATTATATGCTTATTTAAATTGTGTTAACTATCGCTAAGTGGTTTTATATTTTATTTTGTGCGAGATCGTGCGTATTTGCTTGCTTTCCGCACACAACCAATACGCGGTAAGTGTGAAATACCACATTCAGTATTCCCAACGTAACACACAAAACAATTTCCCTATTCTTACCGCTTAAGCGTCATATTCATTTTACTGCTTTAGGCTTTTAACATATTATTTTTAAAGACGTTCAATATAGTAATAATTATAAATTGGAAACTTACCACTGCAATTTCACCTAAATTGCACTGTTAATTATTGTTTTTAAATATTTGCAAAAATTAAGTAAACTCTACAACACCACAAAAGTTACTGCATTTGTAATGCAAATAACATTAAGGAAGTCGTGAAAAAATCAACAAGATTCCAGACTCATCATAGACTGGGGGGAAAAAAAAGACAGACGTATATCACGGCCTGCTGGAGTATAGTAAATACAGAAAACATTTTATAGGAACAAGTCCACACCTGTGGAGTAACGGTCAGTGCGTGTGGGTGCGAAACCAGGTGGCCCGGGTTCGAATCCCGGTCGGGGCAAGTTACCTGGTTGAGGTTTTTTCCGGGGTTTTCCCTCAACCCAATACGAGCAAATGCTGGGTAACTTTCGGTGCTGGACCCCGGACTCATTTCACCGGCATTATCACCTTCATTTCATTCAGACGCTAAATAACCTAGATGTTGATACAGCGTCGTAAAATAACCCAATAAAATAAAAAATTTTATAGGAACAATGTTGAAGATAGACATATATATGTTTTCCAAAGTTGCCGTCATTGAACAGAAACCAAGATGGAGATTTCATTGCAACTAATTAGAAATTCCTCTTTCAGGTATGTAATAAACGATCTTCGCACAAAATAATGTACGATTCACGAGCGGTATGTTTTCTTTCATGTTCTCGGAAATTAAAAAAGCTCAACTACGTTTCGCTTTTTCAATCTTTTCCTCGAACATGAAAACGTCAACATACCGCTCTTGTAAAGCATATTACTATTATCTGTCTTAGTATTTATTTTATTATTGTAAATATTCTTGTTTTATTACTATTATTATTATTATTATTATTATTATTACTATCATTATTAATGAATTAATTTATATTACTATCTATGTATCATCTCCGTCATAGTTATTCCATTATTATTAGGCTATTATTATTATTATTATTATTATTATTATTATTATTATTATTAATGTTACTATTATTTCTATTATCAACATTATTATTGATCTCTGTAAAATTTATGTAGACTACTGGACTGTACTCCAGCACGAGCATATGCTCATTTCGGGTATTAATCCATATGGATAATTTCAAATGTAAATTGTGAATAAATTAGAATTAGAATATTCTGCGAGGAACTGGAATCTATAAACGTGGTTTTTACGCGACGTTAACCGTTGCGTGCTCCGCGATTGGCATTCTGCAATCTATTCATACGACTAAGTAGATTTGTCGGTATTTTCAAACGTATTTCTGGGAAATATTATGTAGGCCTACTATTAGTCTATATAAAAAAAAACTTTACCAACGTAGGGAAGGATACTTTTGGGTGAGGTAGGCCGAACTGGCATACCTACATAATATAATAAAGTCCCTTCGCGTCCGATTTGCTGCTGTTATTTGGAATAGAGGCGATTAGGTTGCACTAAACACACGTCTTGTTACCTACACAAGAGGAAGCAGGGTGTAAATCACTTGCCCTGCACTGCTTTATGATGGCTCGTGGAGAACAAACAAAGACGTGAAGCATTATGGTGGCAGCGGAGTTTCTTACTGCCTCCGAGTGTAAAACTGTCGAGTGTAAGATGAAACTATTCTTGGCTATTCTCCACACCAGCAGACAAAACATAAACTGACTGCTACAGTTTATAAAATAGTGCTGTACACGAAGCGGAAGATGTTTAAAAAGATGACAAAGTGCATTGGATTTCTGGAAGACAGTATTTATGACGTACCTATTGCTTTGAATTGCTTAGATGAATATTTTAACTTAATTCACACAATATAATAAAGTATTTATCTCATAGCCGGGAATTAAACATTTCTTCGGTATGATTATTGGCGTTATTTACAGATTCAACATGTGAATATGATGTCAAAGAATGTAATAGAGTCGGACAATACAGTATCTGAAGGAAACGGATGACAAGTGTGAAATCATTTGGAATGTGAAAGAATTTTAAAGCATGTGACGGGGTTGATTGGGATATGATGGAATCGAATGATACACGACGGACTCGAATGACATGTGACGAAATGTGATGGCATGTGACGGAATCGGATGGCATGTGACGGAATCGGATTGAATGTGACGGAATCGGATGGCTTGTGATGGATTCGAATGACATGTAACGGAATCGTATCGTATGTGATGGAATCGAATGAAATATAATGGAATCGAATGGCATGTGACGGAATCGAATGGCATGTGACGGAATCGGATGGCATGTGGCGGAATCGGATGGAATGTGATGGAATCGAATGGAATGTGACGGAATCGTATCGTATGTGATGGAATCGAATGAAATGTACTGCAATCGGATAGAATGTGACGGAATCGGATGGAATGTGACGGAATCGGATGGCTTGTGATGGACTCGAATGACATGTAACGGAATCGTATCGTATGTGATGGAATCGAATGAAATGTAATGGAATCGATTGGCATGTCACGGAATCGGATGGAATGTGACGGAATCGGTTGGCATGTGACGGAATCGGTTGGCAGCTGACGGAATCGAATGACATGTAACGGAATCATATCGCATGTGATGGAATCGGATGGTATGTGATAGAATCGGATGGAATGTGATGAAATCATATCGCGTGTAATGGAATCGGATGGTATGTGATAGAATCGGATGGCATGTGATGGAATCATATCGCATGTGATGGATTCGGATGGTATGTGATAGAATCGGATGGCATGTGATAGAGTCGGATGGCGTGTGATGGAATCATATCGCATGAGATGGAATAGGATGGTATGTGATAGAATCGGATGGCATGTGATGGAATCATATCTCATGTGATGGAATCGGATGGTATGTGATAGAATCGGATAGCATGTGATGGAATCATATCGCATGTGATTGAATCGGATGGTATGTGATAGAATCGGATGGCATGTGACGGAATCGGATGGCTTGTGATGGACTCGAATGACATGTAACGGAACCGTATCGTATGTGATGGAATCGAATGTAATGTAATGGAATCGAATGGCATGTGACGAAATCGGTTGGCATGTGACGGAATCGGTTGGCATGTGACGGAATCGGTTGGCATGTGACGGAATCGGTTGGCAGCTGACGGAATCGAATAACATGTAGCGGAATCATATCGCATGTGATGGAATCGGATGGTATGTGATAGAATCGGATAGCATGTGATGGAATCATATCGCATGTAATGGAATCGGATGGTATGTGATAGAATCGGATAGCATGTGATGGAATCATATCGCATGTGATGGAATCGGATGGTATGTGATAGAATCGGATAGCTTGTGACGAAATCGGATGGAATGTGACGGAATCGGATGGCTTGTGATGGACTCGAATGATATGTAACGGAATCGTATCGTATGCGATGGAATCGAATGAAATGTAATGGAATCGAATGGCATGTGACGGAATCGGTTGGCATGTAACGGAATCGGTTGGCAGCTGACGGAATCGAATAACATGTAGCGGAATCATATCGCATGTGATGCAATCGGATGGTATATGATATAATCGGATGGCATGTGATGGAATCATATCGCGTGTAATGTAATCGGATGGTATGTGATAGAATCGGATGGCATGTGATGGAATCATATCGCATGTGATGGAATCGGATGGTATGTGATAGAATCGGATGGCATGTGATGGAATCATATCGCATGTAATGGAATCGGATGGTATGTGATAGAATCGGATAGCATGTGATGGAATCATATCGCATGTGATTGAATCGGATGGTATGTGATAGAATCGGATGGCGTGTGATGGAATCATGTCGCATGTGATGGAATCAGATGGTATGTGATAGAATCGGATGGCATGTGATGGAATCATATCGCAAGTGATGAAATCGGATGGTATGTGATAGAATCGGATGGCTTGTGATAGAATCGGATGGCATGTGATGGAATCATATCACATGTGATGGAATCGGATGGCATGTGATGGAATCATATCGCATGTGATGCAATCGGATGGTATATGATAGAATAGGATGACATGTGATGGAATATCGAATGTGGTGGAATCGGATGGTATGTGATAGAATCGGATAGCATGTGATGGAATCATATCGCATGTGATTGAATCGGATGGTATGTGATGGAATCATATCGTAAGTGATGGAATCGGATGGTATGTGATAGAATCGGATGGCATGTGATGGAATCATATCGCATGTGATGGAATCGGATGGTATGTGATAGAATCGGATGGCATGTGATGGAATCATATCGCATGTGATGGAATCGGATGGTATGTGATAGAATCGGATAGCATGTGATGGAATCATTTCGCATGTGATGGAATCGGATGGAATGTGAGACGAAATAGGATGGCGCGTGCTAAAAAAGAATGGGATACGACTGAATTGAATGGTGTATAATGGAATGGGATGGAATATAAAGGAATCAGATTGCATGGAATGGATTCGGATGGAGAATGACGGAATCGAATGGGATCTTATCAAATAAGATGGGCTGTGAATGACTTGGATTTCATGCGATGAGTTGGGATGGAAATTGGCACGAACGGATTGAAATTTGACGGCAAGATAGACTATAAAAATTTAATGAAAAAACACGTCAGTCTGACAAATTAGATATAAAACCCAGACAGGAATATATATGTATATATATATAAAACTTTGACAAATTTGGATACATATGAAAATTTGATTTGAATACATGAAAATTAGAGGGGAATACATGAAAATTCTGCGGGAATATATACAAAACTTTGACAGAAAGAATATAAATTTGACAGGAAGATACAAAAATTTGGCAGGAATGATTGAAAATGTTACTAAAACGGAAATTTTACGACAATTGAAGGAAATTAGATGGAAATGGAGTCACATTGAATAGGAATATATGTAAATTGGAGGAATATTAATGTACAGTACCCTATACTGAATGATTATTAATAGAAGTATGGAAGATAAATAAAAATGTACGGAAATAATGAACATCTGACTGGAACTAATGGATATTGGACGGTAATTAATGGATATTTTACAGACAATAATGGATTTTTGAATGTAATGAATGAAAACTGGACAGGAGTTAATAGTACTTCGACGGGAATTAAATAAATTTTGAGGAGAATTAATGGAAAATCAATTAAATTTAATGAAAATTAGAAGGATATGCATGTAATTAATGATGACTGATGGAATAAAGCACAGTATTTTGGATGGAATTCAAAGGAATGCAATAGTTTGATTGAGATGAAACAGTATAATATAATAATATTGTAGAATTGTGACGGAATGTGATGGGACAAGATTGGATGGGTTGAATTTGGGTGAAACGAGAGAAAATGAAATGGTAAGGGATCGGTCAGGTGGAATGAAATTGTATGGGCTTGATTTACAAGTTTCAATAGTGTCGGAGGTCAAATTTTGGTCACTTTCGAAAGAAGCTGGTGCTAACAATGATATAGGCCTATTAAATATAATGGGGTTATATATTCATATGCGGATGATACCGTAATTCTTTTTGATGAAAAACTTGGAAAGACACTTATATTAATGCGAATAATGGATTACAGGTAATTAAAGAGTGGTTTGATTCAAACGCTCTTTCCTTAAACACATCCAAAACGACTGTTGTTCCATTTTCACTAAGGTCCAGTGGTCTTCAATCTCCTCAATCTTCCTTTAGGCTCAAAATTCACCATTCAGATTGTTCTTCTCAAAATTGTGATTGTCCCATATTAACCGAATCCTCAGAAGTTAAGTATTTAGGCATTACGATCGACCAACACTTACGATGGAACAAATATATTACATATTTATGCAATAGATTACGTAAAACAATTTATATCTTTGTTATACTTCGGTCATATTTACCAATTAATATTTTACGTCTCATTTATTTAGCTTTATTTCAATCCATTCTCCAGTATGGAATTTTAGGGTGGGGACATGCATGTATTTATAATCTCACTCCACTAATACTTATTCAGAAAAGAATTATTAAAATATGCCTTAATAAACCAATTGATTAGTCATCTGAGCTTTTGTTTACTGATTTTAATGTTTTGAAAATTAAACGGATTTATTATATTGCCTTATTAATCTTCATGCATAAAAATCGTAATAAATTCAAATTGTATCATCATAAATATGGAACTAAAAGATCCGATTTTATACGACTAGAGGAACCAAAGTGTTTCACAAGCACAGCTCTGAGCCATGGTACCTACTTTGGTCCAAGGTTATACAATAAAATAATTGATAAATACCCAAATTTGGACAATTTTTGTATCAGAAATTTAAAAAATAGCGTTAGGAATTTAATTTTTAAAGAATATACAGGGACATCATTTTATTTTTACTAACATTTTTAATATTAACATGCCTATACTTCTGGATCAACGCCGTTTGCTACCCCGTTCAACGACTGGAGTTCGATGATACTGGCGTAATATATAAACAAATCACTTTACTAGTTATAGGAGGGAAGAAAGTAGTTCATCCATTTAAGTAAACTAGAAAATATTGTGCTTTTGAGTTTGATCATTTTCATTAGGTTTTTGTTTAATCAAAATACAGTACAGTATTAACAATGAGTGTTTTTACTCACGAACTGAGCTGTCCATGTGGACTTATTCATTATGCAGTGTATACTATACTGTCTACAACACATTAGTGTACAATATAGAGAATGAAGTTAAATTGAAAAATAATCATAATGTGGATATTTAAACATATTTTTTAAAATGGTGGCCGTTCATTTCGATAGGCCTACAGGCTTCAGTCCTAATGTGCATATTATCGCACTATAGACTATTGTACCTAATTGCAATTACTAGTTTCGTTCTTCGTACTAGTAAGTCATGTTGAAATAATTCCGTACCTACTCTATAAAAGGGTACCTTACGTACTGTAAATTCAATCTTCACTTCTGCCCGATCCGAAAAGATAAAATTACTCAGACATACTATCTACTGACCGTCCAAGTGGTTATGTCGTAGGGTCGTAGAAAGGGAGGAAATCACGTGACAGTTAATTACTTAACAAGATCCTTTTATTTAAGTTATTTTAAACAGTTGTATAATATTACGTAGACGTCCAATTCCTAACAGAAATTAATGTTCTGAGAAAGGAGCTAAGAGAGCCCAGCCACTAGCTGGCGAATAAAAGCTGGTGGGGGAAATCGGGATACGACGTAGGCAAATGGACGACAGTACCTGTGCGAAAATGATTCAATATTGAAAGCTCTTTCGTCACTGGAAAACGCGAACATATTTTTGGAACGTACTGTTTACAATGACCGTAAGTCTACTATGACTGTATGTGGAGGACGGTTGAACTTCATTAGTAGAAGGGGTGGGAGTGAAGTACATTCATAAACTCAGGTACAATAAAAATTGAAGTAAAAATAAAATGATGCCCCAGTATATTGATTTAATAGGCCTATGTATATGTATTTGTAAGACTTAAACTGTTAAAATTGAAATTGTATTTTTAAATTTAATTTATTTCTGTAATTTTTTTTTCTTGACCCAGTTTGTGTCAAAAAATTATCTTTGTGTTTATCTTTGTGTTTAGATATCTCCCTGAACACGAGTTTTTTTACTCCTTCAGGGAAGAACTAAGATTGTACTTCGGTCCATGTTATTTTATTAACAATAAATAATAATAATAATAATAATAATAATAATAATAATAATAATAATAACAAACAATAATAATATCTACTGTAAAATACCCTTGGGTAATACGTTTCCTCATTGGAGTCAATCACTAACGTTTGGTGTGATCATATTTCAAGTCTTGTATTTTTATACTACTATGAAATGTCACCACACGCGTTTTCTACAGTAGCGAATTGAAACCTGTTTTCCAAAAATCTAGTCTATAATTAGAGTCGAATACGCCTAGCAAATGTTTATACAGCGGCTGCCCCGTGGTGCTGAGTGAGGTTTGCGCTATCAATGCAGCATATTGATCTCTTGTAAACAAGTCTCTGTGGATGAAATTCAGCCCACCGTCTACGAATACTTCCGTGGCAAAAAAATTCATTACAGGGAAACAAACTTTCTCACTGACAATAAATATATGTGTCGGGTGTATTGCGTACCGGTATTTAAGTATTTTTTTCACAATTGCAAAATGTAGACAGAAATTATATCAACATGAATCTTCCTACTGAATTAAATTAATCCAGATACTTTCAAAAAGGCATATGACTCGGTTAAGAGGGAAGTATTATATGATATTCTTATTCAATTTGGTATTCCCAAGAAACTAGTTCGATTACGTGTCTCATTGAAACATACAGCAGAGTTCGTATAGATCAGTTTCTATCTGAGACTTTTCCAATTCACTGCGGGCTAAAGCAGGGAGATGCACTATCACCTTTACTTTTTAACTTCGCTCTAGAATATGCCATTAGGAAAGTTCAGGATAACAGGCAGGGTTTGGAATTGAACGAGTTACATCAGCTTCTTGTCTATGCGGATGACGTGACTATGTTAGGAGAAAATACACAAACGATTAGGGAAAACACGGAAATTTTACTTGAAGCAAGTAAAGCGATCGGTTTGGAAGTAAATCCCGAAAAGACAAAGTATATGATTATGTCTCGTGACCAGAATATTGTACGAAATGGAAATATGAAAATTGCAGATTTATCATTCGAAGAGGTGGAAAAATTCAAATATCTTGGAGCAACAGTAACAAATATAAATGACACTCGGGAGGAAATTAAACGCAGAATAAATATGGGAAATGCGTGTTATTATTCGGTTGAGAAACTCTTATCATCCAGTCTGCTGTCCAAAAATCTGAAAGTTAGAATTTATAAAACAGTTATATTACCGGTTCTTCTGTATGGTTGTGAAACTTGGACTCTCACTCTGAGAGAGGAACATAGATTAAGGGTGTTTGAGAATAAGGTGCTTAGGAAAATATTTGGGGCTAAGAGGGATGAAGTTACAGGAGAATGGAGAAAATTACACAACACAGAACTGCACGCATTGTATTCTTCACCTGACATAATTAGGAACATTAAATCCAGACGTTTGAGATGGGCAGGGCATGTAGCACGTATGGGCGAATCCAGAAATGCATATAGAGTGTTAGTTGGGAGACCGGAGGGAAAAAGACCTTTAGGGAGGCCGAGACGTAGATGGGAGGATAATATTAAAATGGATTTGAGGAAGGTGGGGTATGATGATAGAGACTGGATTAATCTTGCACAGGATAGGGACCGCTGGCGGGCTTATGTGAGGGCGGCAATGAACCTTCGGGTTACTTAAAAGCCATTTGTATGTATGTATGTATGTATGTAGTTAATACTTACAAGATATGCAAGCGCATTGTCCATACTTTCAAAAAGATTTAAGTTATTATTAAATTAAGAAAATTGTAACGAATTTTTCCTTTTTCGGTATCGGTAGTTTTATTTTTTCGTTTAGTCTGTAGTAATTGGAATCTCTCTCGACATGGCTCGAAAAGGACTTTTTCACGAACCGAAATACTCTGTTATTTTCGTGTGTACTATAATGATCTCTGAGATGGCGCCATGAAATATTTATATGCACATCAATTAATATAAAAATTTGGGACACATGTCTTCTGAAACTTTCATCCATTCATCTTATTTACATAGATAGAAATCTAATTCAGCCGGGAGAAAAAATACTGAATAAAATACATACATCTTTAATTATTTGAAGACTAAACTGCAAGAATGATGGATGTCACTTTCTTGTCGAAAATGAACCAAGACTGTCAATTCATAGCTTAAGACATACAGAATGTACATAGAGCGTAATATGGCATTAACACTGGTAGTCATTGTCCAGTAATGATCGGAAAATCACAGTTAAGCTTTGAGCGCTAAGCATTTCAAACTTTCAATTGCTTCTCCTGAAAAATGTATTCCAAGTGACATTCATCATTCTTGCAGTGGACTCTTCATTTACTTTGACACGTATATTATTTCTTACCTACATACAAATGGCTTTTAAGGAACCCGAAGGTTCATTGCCGCCCTCACATAAGCCCGCCATCGGTCCCTATACTGTGCAAGATTAATCACTCTCTATCATCATATCCCATCTCCCTCAAATCCACTTTAATATTATCACGTCTCGGCCTCCCCAAAGGTCTTTTTCCCTCCGGCTTCCCAACTAACACTCTATATGCATTTCTGGATTCGCCCATACGTGCTACATGCCCCGCCCATCTCAAACGTCTGGATTTAATGTTCCTAATTATGTCAGATGAAGAATACAATGCGTGAAGTTCTACGTTGTGTAACTTTTTCCATTCTCTTCTCCTGTAACTTCATCCCTCTTAGCCCCAAATATTTTTCTAAGCACCTTATTCTCAAACACCTTTAATTTCTGTTCCTCTCTCAAAGTCGAAGTTTCACAACCATGCAGAACAACAGATAATATAACTGTTTTATAAATTCTAACTTTCAGATTTTTTGACAGCAGACTAGATGACAAAAGCTTCTCAACCGAATAATAACATCCATTTCTCATATTTATTCTGCGTTTAATTTCCTCCCGAGTGTGTCATTTATATTTGCGTATATTATTTCCAGCGAAAAAAATGACTTATTACTGGAACCTTTGTTTTCGAAAATTGTTTGAAATACTCAGGTCGCAGTTCAAACAATAACAAATTCGACTTGCTGCCTAGCCTATGACACTTGATTAGTAGCTCGGTATGGAGTGATAAAGTGTTGCAGAATCCAGGTTCTTTTAATTCCATTAAAGCGCGATATTATTCAGAATCTCAGCGATACTCAATGTACAATCAAACATATCAAATGCATGCCACAAGAGTATTATAAATTAGGGACAGCTTATACGAATACTATAATACAATAAGGTCCGAAAGTCTTGTCACCTTGTTTGTATTTTGATGTAACTTACATCCATTTTGAACATGTCATAACAGATGTGTGACAGCTTGTTTAGTGATCCAGAACATCAGTATGAATACCATCTTTGTCGCGTCAGAAAATGATGCGGCGACATATCCTGTGTGAAATTTTCCGCAGCAAAGGGGCGAAACATCGATACCAGACAATTGAAGATTTGAAGCAAGCTGTTAGGGAGGCATTCAGGGAAATCACACCGCCTTGCTGCGGAAAATTTCACACAGGACATGGCGCTGCATCATTTTGTACCGCGAAAATGATGGTCCCATACTGATGTTCTGGATCACTAAACAAGCTGAAACGTAAAGTATCAACCATTGTCACACATCTGCTATGACATGTTCAAAATGGATGCACATCAATATACAAATAAGGGAGGGGTGACAAGACTTTCGGACCTTACTGTAGGGTAAAGGTGCCTAATTCCATGTTACCCCTAATCCCGTGATGAAATTTCAATTGACTTCCATGGAGTTGTCTCTGACTTTTAAGTTTTTGAAATAGTCGTTTTGTCCAAGCAAAAGTAATGCCACTTTAAGTAAATAATAATATGATATACCTTACGATACGATATGATATGATATGATATGATATGATATGATATGATATGATATGATATGATATGATATGATATGATATGCGACGTGACGTGAAGTGACATTACATGACATGACATGATATATTATTTGATATATGATATGATATATGATATGATATGATACGACGTGACGTGAAGTGACATGACATGACATGATATGATATGATATATGATATGATATGATATGATATGATATGATATGATATGATATGATATGATATGATATGATATGATATGATATGATACGATACGATATCTTATTTTCAATTCTATTGACTACCCGCCTTTTGAATAGAAGCAGTCGACTGCAGAAGCTTTTGTTCAGTGAAAGGTGGTTGACCAGTAAGTTTTTCTTTCTCTTGTAACCATTCCTGAAGAAACATTTTATATTTGAGGTAAGAATTAATACAGCATTATAGACAGCTGAATCAATGTGTATGATTATTTAAACATTATGGGCCGTATTCATAGACATTCTTAGGGCGGGCTTCCGGTGGATGATCAGCGAACTAACGTTTCTTGTATTCATAAACTAGTGTTAGCGATATGATATGATATGAATCCTGTACAAATAACCAGTCGATAGCCGGGGCTAGTTTAGCACTCTCGTAGCGCGGGCTAGCGAAACGTCTATGAATAGCACCCTATGAGACGGTAACAATGCAACAGGAGCTTTCCCATAATAACTGAAATTCAACTTGTCTTGTAGTTGTGTGGAGAAAATTTAATTGGACTTTAGAAAAATGGACAAAAAATGTGGATCAAGATAGATGAATAAAATACTTGTGGACCTGGCACAGTAATAGATAAACTGAAAATAGACGAATCATTTATATACAAAAAAATTGGTCGAAATATCTGCGTACCGAATAAAAATGGACTATATGACAGTGGACAATATAAAGTGAAGAAACTGACCTGGATTGCTCCGTGAAAGGGTCTTATTACATATAATTAAGAGTTTTGAGAAAACCTCTTGTGATATTACCTAATCATGTTTTGAAACCACCATTATAAATTTATCAAGTTTGAATCCGCCTGTCCGAGAAATATGTCATCTAAATTTTGACATAATCATCCATTATTATCAGCGGGGATTAAACCCGCATTTCTTGGATGTGCAGACAAGCAAATAATCTGTACATCAGAGGAGGCGATTCTGTTGAAATATAACATGCTTTATGCTCGACCATGCCGAAATGTAGTAATTATACACCTGGTAGCAGCCCTTTAATGGACCTCATTAAAGTACACCTTTTCATTAAAGTTCAGGTTTTCCACCAATCAGAAAGCAATATGAAAGCGCAAATATCGATTATTCTCGGATATGCAATCGAAAGACAACTAGCGAAACGTCACGGTGGCTGGAAATCTAATACTGTCGCAGAAGGTTATGTTCTGTTACTATAATAATTAGCGTTAATTGTAAATAATATTCAAATAAATTCAATTTGTCATCTCGTTTTTCAATGTCTAAATAAATTTCCAGGTTGTATCAAGATTAATGTTCATTTTACTCTCTAGATTATATCAAGGTCAATGACATTTGTTCCTCGGAAAAAAATCAATAATTTGGCGTCTGCGCACATCTCACAATTTACGAGATATTGCACAAGGTCACTTCTGCTCTCCAGTCAGATAAGAATAATATGAATACTTATGAATAATTTCAAGTTAGAAATATGGTCGAGCATAAAAAGTCGTATGAAACTTGCCTATAATGGTAATTAAGACGTTCGTATGAAAATTATGAAACTCTCTTGCGCTCGTTTCATAAACATACTCGCGTCTTAATTACTACCATTATAGGCTCGTTGCATAATGTACTATTATTATAAATGCTATATCAGCAGAATAATTCAAATGAAACATGTTCTTCAAGATCAATTATATTAAATTTCCTGTTTCAAGTAAGGCGACAAGCAATTACATAACATAGGCCTGTCTATAATAAATAGCAAATACATACAATACTCAATCAAGAGTCGAACTAATTGACATTGACTATAATTCAAGCAACATGTGACAGAATAGCCCATTTATGCTTGTGATGCATTTAGCGAGCACGCAATATTTTCGTGTAACGTTTACAATAGAACTGTTTGAGGCCTTTGTGAAACAATGCCCTGGATTTCATTTATTTTTTGTTTCACGTCAGTTTGAATTAACTTCATTGGTACGAGGTTATTGCATACCATTAAATTTTAACTTCACAGAAGCTAAAGGGAAATTTAATTCCAGCCATTCTGAACAACAGAAATGCAGTGACATAAAAAATTCTGCGAGAGACTATTATTGAATTAAACAGACTATTACATAGTTAAATTATAGCTGTAAACTATCTGAAATCTGAGGCTGTTGCCCCTGATAATATAGAGTCTCCCTGTCGATTTTGATTGTCTATAAAAGGAAGACCAAAGACACAGGGACATTTTTATCGCTCTTATTAGGATGTCCAACAAATATACATTCGTCACTGATGTGAATAGTACTGGTGATTGTTGTCTGTCGATGCTGAAGTTACACAAGATAAGAATTACTCTTATAAGATTACTGTATATTTTACGGTGAAATAAATATTAAATTTCGGTATAAAAACTTGGTTAATTTCGGTGTTATTTTTCACAAAAAATCATACAATTTCGCAATTAAAACACGACATTTTGACCCTCGTGAAAATTTCTCACTCCGCCGGGATTCGAATCCGGACCGGCTGGCCTGGAGGCAGACGCGCTACCACAGAGCTAACTCGGCGGACTTTTGTACATAAATATCAATGCAGAAAAAATTATAGGCTTACTATTTTAATCACAATAAGAAAATTCCACTATCTAATTAATAGCAAAGAAAAGTCGCAAATCCAAACACCAATCACTCCCATGCCTACCAACAGAACAGAGCAGGAAACTCAGCTTCACCTTATAATATGTATTATGCAAATGAGCTAAATGCTCCAATTTATTCGTTTCGTCAAGCAAAAGTAATGCCAATTTAAGTAAATAATAATGATATGATATGATATGATATGATATGATATGATATGATATGATATGATATGATATCATATGATGATATGATATGATATATGATACGATACTATACGATATGATACGATAAGATACGCTATATATGATATGATATGATGTATGATACGATACTATACGATATGATACGATAAGATACGCTATATATGATATGATATGATATATGATATGATATGACATATGATATGAGATAAGATATGATACGATATATGATATGATATGACATGACATGATATAATATGATATGATATATCATATGACATGATATGATATATGATATGATATGATATATGATACGACACTATACGATATGATACGACAAGATACGAGATATATGATATGACACGATATGATACGATATATGATATGACATATGATATTATAACATATGATACGATATATATGATATGATATAACATGACATGATATAATATATGATATGATATATCATATGACATGAATGGCATGATATGATATGATATGATATGATATGATATGAAATGATATATGATACGATATGATATGATATATGATACGATACTATACGATATGATACGATAAAATACGGTATATATGGTATGATATATGATATGATATAATACGATACGATATGATATATGATAAGACATATGATATGATATTATAAGATATGATACGATATATGATATGATATGACATTGAATGATATAATATGATATGATATATCATATGGCATGAATGACATGATATGATATGATATATGATATGATATAATATAATTGATATGTTGTAATTGGGACTTTGCCCTGTTATAGACATAAATAAATAAATAAATAAATAAATAAATATGATATGACATGATATGATATAATACGGTATGATATATGATATGATATGATATGATGTATGATACGATACTATACGATATGATACGATAAGATACGCTATATATGATATGATATGATATGATATATGATATGATATGACATATGATATGATATAAGATATGATACGATATATGATATGATATGACATGACATGATATAATATATGATATGATATATCATATGACATGAACGACATGATATGATATATGATATGATATGATCCGACACTATACGGTATGATACGATATATATGATATGATATAACATGACATGATATAATATATGATATGATATATCATATGACATGAATGGCATGATATGATAGGATATGATATGATATGATATGATATATGATACGATACTATACGATATGATACGATAAAATACGGTATATATGGTATGATATATGATATATATACGATACGATATGATATATGATATGACATATGATATGATATTGTAAGATATGATACGATATATGATATGATATGACATGACATGATATAATATGATATGATATATCATATGACATGAATGACATGATATGATATGATATATGATACGATATGATATATGATATGATATAATATAATTGATATGTTGTAATTGGGACTTTGCCCTGTTATAGACATAAATAAATAAATAAATATGATATGACATGACATGACATGATATGATATAATACGGTATGATATATGATATGATATGATATCATCTATTATATGATATGATAATATATGATATGGCCAATATAGGCCTGTCATTCCCACATTCCAACCTATAAACTTCCTTCACTTGTCCATTACCAATATTTATTCCCATCCAAGGCCAATACTCATTCAATAACACTTCATGTGTTTCCACGACTGTTCTTTTTCTTGCTCTTCAATCCCGAAAAATAATAAATTCTTTTTCTTTTTGTCTTCTTTTAAGTATTTGACCTTTCCCTTCAACATCTTATTCTCCTTTTGTAGCTCTTCAATCTTCTAATTAAATATAACGATCATTTCCCTTAGACTTTCGAGATACATTTTGAGTAGAACTATCACTTCACTTTCCTATCACTTTTGCTTACACTACTTCGCTTTCGCTACGTTATAAGGCGCTGTCGCTCCCGTCTTACTCGCCCCATTGCTCGCTGAGAACTGTAGGCTAAGTAATAATAATAATAATAATAATAATAATAATAATAATAATAATAATAAAAATTTACATTATGGACTTTTGTACCATCCTTATTGTCCCAAAATGAATAAACCTTAACTTTAAATTTTATTAATTCTCATTTTTTACAGTTGATCACATTAATAAATTCATATTTTGAAAAATAGAGCATTAAAAAAAGAACAAATAGAAATATTTTACTTTGTATATTTTGAAGGGTTCTGTTGAAATTTTGTAGAAAATTAGAGAACAAATTTAATCGTGTGGAACGTTTTCAATACTACAAGATGTAAGAAATCGGTAGGCCTATGAAGAAAAAATGTGTTTCAAGAACTGCAGGCCAAGTGCGCATGGACATTTACAAGGTCACGTGGCATCATTACAATACGTGTAATATTAGAAGGCAATACAGATTATGATTATATATTTATAAGCATAAAACAAAAAAAAATTGATTTTAAAAGGATTTTGGCCAAATTTCACATATGGATTTCGACAGGATAAAAGCAAATTTATTGTATATTTTAGAAAAGAAAAAGGACATGTTGATTGTTAGTCTCTATTGTATTGCATTATATTTGCTTTACGACGAATTCCGATTACATGACATTCAAACTTTTTTGTTTCTTGAAGAAGAGGAATTCCCTGGGTGTCTAGAGTCTGGAAATTTGTATGAATCTGATTGTGAGTGTGCCGGGTTAATATTAATTAACCAATAATCACAAATATAAAATTACATCAGAACTGTCGCTAGGCAGTAACCTGAACACACGTTTCAGCGTCACATTGTTGACAAGTAACTCCATCTGTTAGCACAACCATAAAGCATCTAATAGATGCTACAGAGTCACCAACGACGAAAAAAAAAAAAAAAAACTAGTAATTAAAGTGTGTGCTCGATTTATTTTGTACTCTACAATAACTTTAGTTTTGGCAGAAATTTTTAGCACGCTAATGCTTTGGTCTTGTTTTTAGAACTTCGTAGATTATATATATTTCTATGTACGTTAAACATTATGTCTGAAACACGAAAAATTAAATTATCTGTTACAGAGTTTCGTAACGGTTTGTCGATTATGGTATTCTGGTCCAACGTAGTGTCGTTGAAGTTGTGCCGATGGTCGCTGTTTTCATAATTCTTAAATCAATTAACAAGCTTTCAGGCAAGAGCAGCACTCCGGACCATGGGTCCAATTCAATTTACTGCTTGCCCCTTCCAGAACCGATTGACCCTTTTTCCTTAACTACTTTACTGCTTCACACTAAACGTAAGAGCTAGATTCGCGTTAATGCAAGCAAGGCACTCATATCGTCTACAACTCAGGCGATGCTATATGAGCCTCAGCTGCAATATCAGACAGAACAGTTCATGAATCCTTCAAATGAAGATACACAAGAGCTAGTTAATATTGCTTATCATTCGTGGTTTACTAAAGACTCGTGAACATATGGACGAAAGTACTATCTCGGATAGATGACCATTAGGGACAATAGTTTGTCTTATGGCACACGGAGATAAGGTTAGTTGTTCATAGACTATATCAGTGATGTCAAAGCAAGCGCATTTTTCTGACCTTGACGTCGTGCGCGGCTAGCAAGCGCTAAGTATGGAAAGAGGAAGGGTTGTGTATATGAATAAGCAACCTGTTGGATTAAGAAAACAGTGGCGCATAAAATTCAAACGGAACATGAAATTTTATGTCGTTATTTTTATATGGCTTCTTTCTGTTTAATATTATCTATATTGTCTGTAAAACAAAAGTAATAACACTGATTTCTTAATACCGCACTTGTGTTTTAAATCTTAATAACATAATAGAGAGTTAAGAAGGAATATTCACTTAAATTGCATAGTAGTATAATATTATACTGTATTAAGTGGATGAAACACATCATTCATAAAAAAGTGTTATTCCAAAGAAAGAGATTGAGTATGACATAATTTGGAATTTATATTGATGGTATCTTTAGCCTTACAAAAGTAATCAATAAACTGATCAAAACAATATTATAGTACAAAGCAAAGTTACCTAAGTACTGTATCTGTTTTAAGTGTAACTAATATTACATAACAAAACTCTTATCGCATTATGCTTTTAAGGTGATATGTGTGAGCAACTTCCTATCATCAGAATATTAAATGATTTTCTCGAAATCTGCTGAAGCTATAGAGCTGACATTTTTACAACACATGGGCACGTATCTTTTGCTTATGATGTAACAGTAGTTGCTTTGTTAATTCATTTTCTTACAAACAATTTGCATGCGAATATTTTCAAAATTTTCAATACACTATCTTCAGTAATACGTATATATGGTATATTAGATTTACGAAAACATTCTGTAAGGCTACTAAATAAATAGGCCTATATCTGAAAATTTCACATTTCTATACGGAAAGTTGAGAAAATATTTCTTTTGAATTAAAAAATCAAACTTGTTAAAAATGAGCATTAAAATTAAAACTTGATTCTTATAATGCACTTATACTTCTCAGGCGTATCTAAAAATTAACATGGATACAGTTTTAAAAAGTTATCTTTCCGTTATCTATTGAATCAGTGCTGGCCATCCCTGAATATAGCTCGACCAAGCGGCATAAACCACCTCTTTCGTCTGTCTCTTTCTTTTCCGCTGTAAAGCGCTCAGGCTCTCCTGGGCTCTAAAGCGCGCGATTGCTCCTGTGGGCATCAATTGACATGCCTGGTCTATATTGACGTGACGTCATATTTGACGCGTGCCACAGCATCTAATATACTTTGTCTTTTCGAGATTTACTTCCAAACCTATCTCCTTACTTGCTTCAAATACAATTTCGGTGTTTTTCCTAATCGTTTGTGGATTTTCTCGTAACATATTCAAGACATCAGCAAATCAAGCAGCCGATTTTATGTCAAACCTATTGTAAAATATCATGACTGTGTTTTCCTATATTTAAAACGACTATTACACTTTTACTACGTCATACTACTTTTGACCAATAAAACGGTACGAAAGGACGTCTTTCAACCAATCATGGCTGCTTATCGCACAATTTTATCGCGTCCCTAGCATTTGTTGTTTAATTTTATCGCTTCCCTAGCATTTGTTTATTTTTATCACTACCCTAGCATTTGTTTCTTTGTTTCCAACATTTCAAACTGCACTGGTCTGGACGTCAAAAAAAAAAAAAAAAAAAAAAAAAGAACACAGAAAATTACAAACCACTCCAGTCGATTCACAGCAGTTTCAAATATGACTCGCATTGGCATTCAGGAACAAGAATTAATAAAGATCACTGGTCATAGCTAAGTATCTTTTTTGAAATTCTGTTTACTTATAAATGAAGAGCACCATTCGGAAATCCTGAATAAGTTGAGGAATACACCATGTACATCAACGAGTTCCACTTTTAAGCACATGTCCAATATAACATCAACTGAACCACCAACCACTAAAACATTCAAATTTGAAACTTGTACTTTCAATAATTGTTCCTTTTAAAATTATTTTTTATTTCATCATAATTAATTAAAACTTTTCTTATTTCATTATTCATAATTATAACTTTTCAAACACTTGTTTATTATATTTAGGTTATGTTAGCTTCTGCTGTATGATATCATGGATAGTCACGTATCAGAGATTGTTTAATACTAAGATTTATTGAAAATCATCTGTAAAGTGACATTGATTTCCGGGATCCGGATAATTGAAGAGGAATGAAATTGTTTTAATAAAAATGAAATTGAATCAACAAAGCCTTCTTGACTAGTAACCTCCACAGAGTTCAATGAAGATTCTATAGTTGGCACAACTGATAACAAGAAAACAGCTAATCGTAACACACTATAGCCATCTAGCGGAATACAATGGTACAATAATACATTTGAAGACAGTTCAGTACTTTCGTAAGTCAATATTTTATTGTATTAGAGTACTTCTTGACTAGTAACCTCCAAAGAGTTCAATGAAGATTCTATAGTTGGCACAACTGATAACAAGAAAACAGCTAATCGTAACACACTATTGCCATCTAGCGGAATACAATGGTACAATAATACAGTTGAAGTCAGTTCAGTACTTTCGTAAGTCAATATTTTATTGTATTAGAGTACTTCTTGACTAGTAACCTCCAAAGAGGTCAATGAAGATTCTATAGTTGGCACAACTGATAACAAGAAAACAGCTAATCGTAACACACTATTGCCATCTAGCAGAATACAATGGTACAATAATACATTTGAAGACAGTTCAGTACTTTCGTAAGTCAATTAATATTTTATTGTATTAGAGTACTTCGTTACTTCTAATCATTATATACTTTCTTCTAATCGTGTAATAGTCAATTAAATCCCACTCGAGTTTTGATTTTCTCTAGATAAATCAAAACCTCAAGTGAGATTACTGTTGATAAAAAATCTGCAGTAAATCATTCAAATCTAGTAAAGTTAACAATTTTATTACCCGCACCTTGTGTAAACAGATTAAGTTTAAAAAAAAGCTGTTGAAAAAGAAAGATTCCCATCCCTTTCTTTGTTGGAGATCTATTACAAAAACAATCAAAGCATTTTACCACGGAGCTTGTGGAATGAACTATTGATGTATGACACAGACCACACGGGACCCACAATACAGCGACGGATCTTTATTCCAAACCGCATATGTATTCATTATGTAGTTTTTTAATGAACAAATGTGGTAAAATTTCAGAGCTGCCACCGCTCAGTGATCCCCACTCGCAGACAATGAGCTCTCAAACTAAATAAAGCATCATGGCACGTATATATCGGAATCAGTATCAATGGAATGCCAATTCAGGGGGTAACTGCGCGCTTCATGAGCGAGATGAGGAATAAATTGTGCTGTGAAATGAGACAGTGCTGCCTCATACAAAGATCGCCGACACATCCGCTGTGTGACTCTGACGTTAATAGTTTGTGGTTTCAAATTATTGAATAAAAAGCGAACTTTATGACGAATATTGAATGTATTGATCGGTGATATATAAGAGAGACACATCAACAATTATAAAATGATAACGTCTATCTCGTCTATTCTTTTTGGGTACATATACTACAATGAATGCTTTGTGTTGTACTGTTTACCCCGGCTGCCAAAATAAAACAGTTCGACCGAACGATTTTAACAACGAATCCTGAAGTAATATTTTAATGTTGACTCTAACCTACCTAAATACTGGTGAAGAATGGCTTAGTGGATAAAGCGCCAGTACGTAAAGCTGGAAACCCGGGTTCGTGTCCCGGTGCCGGAGAGAAATTTTCTCCGTTCTACCGATTCTTCACTATATGATATATTTATTTCTACAACTCTTATTTGGTAATGGGTCTCCACCACATCTGTGTATTCGTGCTCCCCATTACCTTCTAATTACAATAACACATACAAACTTTCATTGACGTGTGCAGTCATTTTATTTTACCTTTGTTACCTGTGTTACAGATGCCTCAAACTAGGAAGCTGCCTGGAGAGGGGAAGTAGTAGAGCTAACGGAGGAGGCCCCACCCAGGCTCCGATACCCAGGTATAGTCATATTATCTGAAAAGTTGACCGCTTGACAATGTATTCAAGATGTACCTTCCCTATGCAGCCTTCTCAACTGTTATTAGAACTGAGCTGTCCACAGTGCACAGCAGTAGGCGGACAGTGGTAGGGGAGAAGTGCTCTATGCGCCTGCGCGAACGAGACAGCTTGCTAGTTTGAGGCATCTGTACTATAATACATACTCTCAATTTGCTTTCTAACCTCTCACCTTAAAATTTTCCCTTCTTTCTAATGAACACCTCAAAATTTTATTGTTTACTTATATTGAAGTACTTCCTATCGTCTAAAATTTCCCTAAATTTGAACTAACTTTTATTAACACTATTTAATCATACTCATTCACTTTCCTCTCTAATTTACAATCAGTTCTACCTCTCCTCACTTCTGTCATCACTCTTATCCCTTATTTCTCCATTAGACACTGAATCACATGTTTATTTTGTTTAATTGTTCCCTTTCACCCCGATAAATTTTCCGTTTGGCACTATTTTTTGTAAGTCAACTCAACCTTCATTTGTAAAATTACATTGAAATATTTGCTGTCTTCCTATCATTTCAATTTCTCTGATTGTACGCTAACTTAGTCGACACTCCAATATTAGTAACATTTCACTACCAATTACTATTAACAAACACTTCTAATTTTCTCTAGTCACTTCTTTTATCAACTATTGTTTCTCTGGACACTAATTCACTTATTCGCTCATACATTCTCCCTCCGATTATTTTGATAGCTACTCTTACTCCTTGAACAATCAATTGTTTCTACGTCTTTTGCCACACTTTTATCACTCCACCCCCCTTAAGCACCAACTTCGTAGACTGTAGTTCTGCCGTTCCTTATTTCCTTCCTTTCCCTCACAAGTAGATGGACTACCCAAATCTTCTTTACTTCCCCTCTTTGTCGGCTCCGGACGTCTTGCTTGTTTCTTCTTAACCACCCTCTTGATTAGTTTTCTATGACCTACTCTTTCCGCGTCAGCTGATTCGTCATCTTATCCCTTCCGCTATTGTCAGCAGTCTTCAGTAACTCGTTCTTCACTATATTGAAATGCAGAGTTACTGCACTGAAACTCCATATGTACTTCGGTACATTATAGTAATATGATAAAGCGTAAGTAATCACTTTGTGATTCAAGACGACACCATGTTCCGTCGGACCCCGGCCACGTAGTCACTCGTAATGAGTGCACCTCTGTACTTGTGGTTGGATAGTGTGTCTACTGTCACACATACTGTGACACGGTACACGAGGATAGGCCGACAAAGAGGAACACAGTAAGTAGAACTTAAAATGAGAGGAATTCAGTTTCAGAACTTGAATCCGGTGTGGCTTAATGCAGTGATGTCAAAGAAAGCGAATTTTTCTGACCTTGACGTCGTGTGCGGGCATCAAGCGCTAGGTATGAAAGAAGAAATAAGCAGCCTGTTCGATTAAGAAAACAGCAGTGCACAAAATTCAAATGGAACGTGATATTTTATGTCGTTATTTTTATATGACTTCTTTCTGTTTCATATTAAATCAAAAGTACTAACACCAATTTCTTAATATTGCACTTGTTTTAAATGTTAATATAATAAAGAGTTAATAAGGAATATTCACATAAATTCCTTAGCAGTACAACTATACTACACTAAATGGATGGAACACTTCATTCATAAAGAAAGTGATATCCCAAATTGAGTATGACATGATAAGTTGAAATTGATATTGATGGTATCTTTAGTCTTATAAAAGTAATCAATGAACTAATCAAAACAATATTACAGTACAAAGTAAAGTTATCTAGATAGGTCCTACTGTATATATTTTTAGTGTAACTAATATTCCATAACAAAACTCTTATCGGATTATGCTTTTAAGGTGATATTGGTGAGCAACTTTCTATCATCAGAATATTAAATTATTTTCTCGAAACCTGCTGAAGCTATAGAGCTGATATTTTTACAACACATATGGGCATATATATTTTGTTTATAATGTAACAGAGTTCCTTTGTTAATTCATTTCCTTACAAACATTTTCCATGCGAATATTTTCAAAATTTTCAATACACTATCTTTAGTAATATGTATTTACGGTATATTAGATTTACTAAAACAGTTTCAGTACCTATAAGGCTACTAAATAAATATACCTATATCTGAAAATTTCACTTTTCTAGAAAGAAAAGGTTGAGAAAATATTTCTTTTGAATAAAAAAAATAACTTTTGAAAAACGAACATTAAAATTAAAACTTACATTCTTATAATGTACTTATACTTCTCAGACAAATATAAAAATTAACATGGATACAGTTTTAATAAGTTCTCTTTCATTTATCTATAGAATCAGTGCTGACCAACCCTGTATACAGCTCTAACTACCTACTACCTCTTTCGTCTGTCTCTTTCCTTTCTCAGGCTCTCCTGAGCTCTAAAGCGAGCGCTTGCGCCTATGGGCATCCATTGACATGACTGGCTTAGCAGATAAAGCGCCAACACGTAAAGTTGCAAACCTGGGTTCGAGTCCCAGTGCCGGAGAGAATTTTTCTGCATTCTACCGATTCTTCACCATATGAAAACGCAGAATTACTGCACAAACTCCATATACACTTCGGTACATATCTAAATACTACTATCCCTTTTTGCGGAATACCTTTAACCCTACAGGATATGTTTGCTCATTTTCTTCGATACGTAACTTGAAACATTTACAGCACTGTTATTAAAATTTTGAAATTAGAGAAATTTGAGGGAATAATTTAATTATGGCACTTTTGCATGAACACTTGTTTTGTTGTTAAAAAGTCCTTTGCAGCAGCCAGCAATTAGAAACGGAGAAACTAATTGGGATTGGTGATGGAACTAATTTATATAAAATGGGCTATAAAAGATGAACCCAAATTCATTACCCATCGGTATGTTACTGCTAATGGGTAATATTATTAAAACCATTAGTATTCAGGTTTGAATTGCATATTGCCACTGTAAAAGAATGCAATTCGCTAGTATCAAATTATCCAAAACCACGATGTTAATGACATGGCAAATAAATCTGAGTTGTAAATTTGTGCTGCAATTTTTTGTGTCTGACTGGATATTGATAGCTGTAAGGAATCTAATTACTCAACTGAATGTAAACTCAAGTTTGTACCCAACAGAGACTTCAACAAATATGTTAATATTTTCCTGCCATTTTTCATTCTGAATACACGAACTGAAGAAGAATGAGACTTTCCGGCGTTTGGGACTTATTTAAATTATGAACATAAAACGCAGTCTGAGACGTACAGCATGTGTTTTAGTTTTCTTACAATGCTGTAACGCCAATGCTTGAGGCAGCTTGTGTTCGTACATTCGCGTCGTTGTCAATAATATCCGAACTCATACATTGCCTCTAACGCTCTATATTCTTGAGAAGATTCTATCCGTTAAGATTTTATTAACAACTAGCCGTACCCGTGCGCTCCGCTGCACCCGTTAGAAATAAATATAAAGTGATTATATAATTAAAATAGGGCATCTGGTCCAGGGAACATTCGTGTTTGATAGAAGGATAAATCGTTTAATATGTTACTTAATTTAAATTGTATTTAAATAATTAAAATGCAATCATTTTGGTCCAGAGAGCACTCATTTGGTGCACTGACAATTCCTTTTACATGTTTCTTAATTGTTATTACATGCAACCATAGTTTAATGAAGATTGACATCATATCATTTAGTTTTAATGTGTAAACTTTATATTACTTGCTATATGTTTCCATTGAATTATGGTAATAACTTAATTTTAACCACTGTTTTCTACGTCTTCAGTAAATGGCGCTTGGCCCACTATGATTCTGAACCCTTCAAATAACTTAAAATAGTGATACAGCATATAAAGTGATATGTAATTATATTTCTTTCTTTCGAAAATGTAAGAATTCACGATTCCTATGTAACATTGCCATGGAATGAATAAATGTGTTTTTTCTTTCTACTCAAAAATTTTATATTTTGCACATAGGAGTTATTGCAGAAACAACAACGTTATAATCAGAGGCGGCGGTGAAAATGCATTATATTGTATTTTAAAAGTCTTGTATATCCTTAAATATCAGTCCTATCAAATTTTTGTATAGAATAAAACTTATCGGAAAATGATTTTTAAAGAAACTTTTGTTATGTAACATTTTTCACGAAAATTAATAATAAGGGAGATATTTCGATTTATTTAATTCAAGCCCCCTTATAACCCCCCTTTTAAATAAAATATTTTGAATGCCGTATAGGCTAAATTCTAAGTTACAACGAACTTAATTTATATTCCAATATTCATATAAATCGGTTCAGCCATTATCGCGTGAAAAGGTAACAAACATCCAGGCAGACAGACAGACACAAAAACAAAAATTTCAAAAAAGCGATTTTCGGTTTCAGGGTGGTTAATTATATATGTTAGGACCAATTATTTTTGGAAAAACGAAAATTACCAGAAAAATTTCGGCTACAGATTTATTATTAGTATAGATTTTACTAGCAAATTCTGAAGACAATTTACAAAGAGCAATACATACACTACACAAGAAAGCAAAAAATTATAATTTGGAAATCTCTATAAATAAAACCAGAATCATGGCCTTCCAAGGAAAGAATCATAAAAAATCCAAAATTGCAATGAATAATAATTGTATAGAACAAGTCAACACATTCAACTATCTTGGTTGCAATTTTTCTTATATAAACTCCAGGGAAGTAGATGTTAAACTAGCCAAATTTCAGCAACTGTTAAAAACAATCAAATCAACTCTATTAAAGAAAGTTCGACCAGAAACAATTTTGAAATTCTATAAAGTTATGGCAGTCCCGGCATTATTATATGGATCAGAGACATGGTCATTAACGAAAGGGCAACTTCGAAGAATAGAAGCTGCAGAAATGCGATTGCTAAGACCTCTTGCAGGATATACTCTTTACGACCATAAAAGGAACGCTGACATCCGAACAGAATTGAATATCACCGTCATTACGGATACTATAGAATCTTACCGCAACAACTGGTATGAACATGTATTAAGAATGCCCAACAATAGGTTACCCAAGAGACTATTGGACTATACACCTCATGGAAAACGAGACATCGGAAGACCAAGAAAGAGATGGAAAGATCAACTTTCTTCTGGAAGCGGAACAGGCCAGGAGGCCTAATCCAAGACTGTTATTGATGATGATGATGATGATGATGATGATGATGATTTTACTTCATTCTTCAGTAAATTCCTAGCCGTTTTAGCTTCATTAATTTACATTATTGTGATGTACCGAAGTACATATGATATTTTCGTGGAGGAATTCTAATATGCTAAAATCCGCCCCCTAAGCATAACATAATAATTTCGTATGTCATCTTTTCTCCTTGCGCGGGATGCCGGTCATATATATATTTTTTTTACTTGATTATTTAAGGGTATATGTACGTAAGCGTCCACAAATATTATCAGAAAATGCAGGCTCTAAATTTCTAAAATTTTGTAAGGAAATTAACTCATAATTGGACAAGAATTACAAGTACTACAACAAGACTTATTAGAACTTAAATATCTGATAAAAGTATAAAAAAGGTTACTAATAATATTTTTTACAATTCTCTTTTTATTTTAAATTAAATTTTTAAAAAATTTGAAAATTTTACACATATTATTTCATAACTCCACAACTATTAGAGATAGAATTCTGAAATTTTGTACACTGATTTAACATGTATTTATGCAAAATGTAGACTACTATAATGCCCATTTCTTTGAAAATAGAAAGATTAGGTCACAAAACATTATGTAAATTTTAATATATTTTATATAAGACAAATAAAAAATTAATTGTACTAAAGCAAGTAAATCTACATGTCTCAGAGTAGTCTACTTTTCAGAAATAAGTGTTCATTAAATGCAAATGCAGGAAAGATGTTAAAGATGTCAGAGAAACCATAACAATGTTATGATTACGAAATGATGTAACTGCAGAATTTCTTTGTTTTTTTCATACTTCGATAAAGTTGGTTTGAAAAATATTAGTAACCTTTTTTGTAATTTTATCAGATATTTAAGTTCTAATAAGTCTTGTTGTGGTACCTTGTAATTTTTGTCAAAATTGTGAGTTCATTTTCTCATAAAATTTTAGAACTTTAGAGCCTGCATTTTCTGATAATATTTGTGGTCGTTCAAGTACATCTACCCTTAAAGACGCTGCATTAACTGCGATGAGATTGGTGATATCGAAATGATATTTGGCGAGATGAGGCCGAGAATTCGCCATAGATTACATGACATTTGCCTTACGGTTGGGGAAAACCTCGGAAAAAAACACAACCAGGTAATCAGCCCAAGCGAGAATCGAACCCGCGCCCGAGCGCAATTCCGGATCGGCAGGGAAGCGCCTTAGCTGAGTGAGCTACGCCAGTGGCCGGTCATAAGCCTTGAGTTCCTTATGTCTTAAAACGGACAAAATTATTCTCAATGAAGATGATGATAATGATAAGGTTTATGATTAATTTTGGTCATCGCCTACGTTAATAATCATTACAGTTATACATCACAGTTTAGGGAAGTGTCATCAAACGGAAACCAGTGAGATTGCCTGTGATTGCATTGACACCCCTGGCCACTGCCGCACAGTGTGCTTCTTCTGTCTACCGTTGCTAATGGGCAGAGCCATAACTTACCCGTGGGAAAGAGCGCCATAGGATTTCCGTCAAATAAATGGAACCGGCGCTGTGGTCGTTATAATGAACGTCATCTACAAAACTGAGTTTTCATTTCCTCGACGTCTGACCTGAACCTTGTAAACATAACACGCCGCGGAAAAACATTTCAATACGCTCGCTCCAACATTTACTATTTCTAGCTCCCAGCAGGAGACCTTCTCCCGCACAACTGATGTAAACTGATTTGAAATGTACTTTATTTCTCCTTCCAGGTAAAAATAACATAAAAATAAACTTGCTTTGAAATATGTTTTAACAATACTAAGAATAATGGAAAAGAAAACATTAGCAGGTAGTGCGTAATTAAAATTTCACAATATCGTGTATTTTTAAGTATAACAAGTGAAAGTGAAATAACCCTGCAGATTTTTAGAGCGAATTGTTCATGTTGTTCGTAACAAAAAGTGTAATACCACATTGGTTGAAAGTTCATAGTTTTCTCAGTTTGTTTAATATCCTCTTATTCGGTAGCTATTGCGAGGAAGATCGTGATTTTTGTCAATATCGATAAAAAATCTAATAAATAGTCATTTATGCTCGACCATGCCGAAATTTAGTAATTATACACCTGGTAGTAGACCTTTAATGCACCTCATTAAAGTACACCTATTCATTAAAGTTCAGGTTTTCGATTATTATCTGATATGCAATCGAAAGACAACGAGGGAAACGTCACGGAGGCTGGAAATCCAATACTGTCGCAGAAGGTTATGTTATGTTACTATAATCATTAGCGTTAATTGTAAATAATATTCAAATAAATTCAATTTGTCAGCTCGTTTTCCCATGTCTAATTTAATTTCAATGTTATATCAAGGTTAATATTTAGTTTACTCTGTAGGTTCTTATAGGCTACCAAGGTCAATGTGGAGATCTGTTCCTCGGAGAAAATCAGTACTTTCGCGTCGGCGCACATCTCACAATTTATGAGGTATTGCACAAGGTCAGTTCCGCTCTTCAGTTAGATACAAATAAAATGAATAATTCTGAATAATTTCAAGTTAGAAATATGGTCGAGCATAAAAAGTCGTATGAAACTCGCCTATAATGGTAATTAAGACGCAGGATCCTCGCGTCTTAATTACTACCATTATAGGCTCGTTGCATACTATTATCCCTCTGGCGTATTTAACAGCGTGAACGGTTTTCGTGTAAATTAAATTTAACAACCACTAATTTGAAGCCACTGAACATGCAACCAAATTGCAACGTTGTAGCTAGAGAGGGAGGTTCGCGTACGGAGAAATCTGAGTTCGTTGACCTCTTACATTTGTAATACGAGAAGAAAGGGGACTGTGTCAGAGGCGATGTTGCAAGACAGTTGAAAGTTTCAAACTTATTATTGTCATTTGCATCCAAACACAATACATCTTCTTGTTCACCATACCTTTCTTAACATACTTGCAAAATTTCGTCCCGACAAGACTGAAAGTACAACACCTGGAACTTTCTACATTATGCAAGAAGCAGAATCTAATAAAAAGAAAAAGTATAAAAGAAAGGAACTCTATCTTAATTGTTTAAAACTGCCCTGCTCTATATGTTGACACCTCAGACTTTTTCTTCTTCTTTTGTTCTTTAGACATTTTCTGAAATATGGAGTAGCCTATTTTTAAGGCTTAAAACAAAATGTATTTTTTGTCAAATTTCACTCATGCCGTAACTTAATTAGTCACTAAATATAGTAGCAAATTAAAATACCAGTACATATTTATTTGCACGTACATATTGTAATTATGGGAGAGCTGGGTAGTATCGGACATCGGGTCATATCGGACAGTGCGTTTCTTTCATCTACCACACGATGATAGTACCTGAATGATATGGTTACGTTTCTGTGATGTCACATACAGAAACGTAATCATGTCATTCAGGTACTACCATATGGTGGTAGATGAAAGAAACGCACTGTCCGATATTACCCGATGTCCTATACTACCCAACTCTCCCCTATTTCCCTGTACATGTACTTTTTAGCCTCTTCTTTATTTGTATTTTGCGTAAAGATAAGTGCAGTTATGTTTATTTATTTACTACTTTTCTCTGCAATTTTTTTTTCGCAATTATATTTCTAGTGGTACGGTAGAAAAGGTTTGACGGCCTTAACTACACTAGATTAAGTAAATACAGTAAATAAATACATTAACAAATAAATAAGCAAGTAAATATATAAATGAATGAATTAATTAATACTAGCTCATGCGTTTTAACTTTAACTCTAATAAAAGTTACATGTCTATTAAAAAATCTTTCAACATCTGCCTCTTGTCTTTTTTTGTTTGTAATTCATGAAAGCAATACCATAGCACTTAACCAAGTGCCAGAAGTAAACTTCTGAAAGACAATCAAGTCCTTGAAAGTAATACAACAGTGACAAAGTCCCTGAACTCGAGAAAGTTTGAACAGTCTACTATCGTATTTTTATTGAATTACGGTAGTGATTCGTTTCTGTACGGAAATTTTGAACGAATAAAATATTCTCTCCTGTGTGAACTATAGACTATCGAGTATTGGACATCGGCAGAGTTTTAATGGCTCTTGTAGCAACTTTTCGGCGAAGGTGTTTTTGTATGCAGCTTGAAGATGATAAAAACTTTATGAGAAGCAATTGTTTGTCCCGTAGTTGCAGCTGTTCTTCCTTCTCTGACCCACTTTCACTTCTTCTGCACTTGCCACCGGATTCCTTCGGCGACAAAAGTGCGAAACCTAACAAGTCTCTTTCTGCTCTTCAAAAACCGAAGCAACATCCTCTTGAATTAAAGTGGACTTAACGTAAGAATAAAAAACATCAATAATATTTTCAGTCTTGCCGCCACGGTTGTCTGGCGGCTAGGACGCTTATCCTGTGGATCGGGTTCAATCCCCGGTGTACCCCCGATTTATAATTTGTGTTGGGCAAGCCCGTGGTTCAGGTAACACAGGGGTTTTCTCCGGGAAGCTTCGGTTCCTCTGTGACATCCCAACAAATCTCCATAATCATCTCATCGTGGGTGTAGTGAAGACCAGCCTCCTATGGTGCACCTGGGCAAAGACTCTGTCGGTGAATTGGTCTACATAACTCGCTTCATGAGTGAATGACGTAAATCAAGTACTCGCCATTGGTTAACGAAACAGTAATAGTAGTGAAGTTCATATAATGAATTATAATTTGGTCAATTATCCACGCTGCATCAATCGTTCGGTTATCCTGTATCATTAAGATGAAGGGAACAAAACATTAATAATAATAATAATAATAATAATAATAATAATAATAATAATAATAATAATAACAATAAACCGTGGCGCTACAGCCCGTGAAGGGCCTAGACCGACCAGCCGGCTGCTGGCCTCACGCCCACATGCCGAAGCAGAGGTAGACGATCATCCAACCAGAATGGACGTATCGTGTGGTTAGCACGATGATCCCCCCAGCCGTTATAGCTGGCATTCGCAACCGGATTTCACTAACTATCGTAGCTCCCCAAGTGCATCACGATGCTGTGTGGGCACTGGTCCCATACGCTGGCCGAAATTTCATGAGAAAATTTCTTCCCCCATGAGGACTCGAACCAGCGCGCATTGCGTTAGGCGAGTCCTAGGCAAGATGCCTTAGACCACGACGCCACGGCGTGGGACCCAAAAATATTATTAAAGTTTAAAATTATATTTATTTTTCTACTAAGTATTTCTTTATGGTAGTGAAAGCTGAACATTACAGAAGGATTAAAAAGTAAGTGTTTCACTATAATCTCAGAATTCTCCAATCTTGGCTATTTTCCGCTTTCCCCTTAGTCTCCGCATACGATCCATGTATTAGTGTTCTATATCTTCTGATATCTTCTTCTGCCCCGAACATTTCTTCTGTTCACTATTCTTTCCAGTGCATCCTTTAGTAGGCAGTTTCTTCTTAGTCAATGACCAATTCCGTTTTCTCTTCCTTATCAGTTTCAGCATTATTCTTTCTTCACTCACCTTTCCTAGCATACACAGGTTGTAACTTTAATAATGACAATTATATATTTATTGCGAATATACAAGTGATACATCTGTGAAACTTCTACAGTCCTTCACCGTAGTAACCAGCATTGTCAACAACTCGTTGCCAGCGATGTGGAAGTCGTAGTATCCCTGTAGCAGCTCCTGTTCTGTTGATGTTTCTGATGGACCGCCCTACTGCCTGCAGAATATCGGGAACAGTCCGGAATCGAAAGTCACGAAGTGGTTCCTTCATCTTTGGGATTGAGTCATAATCACAAGAGCTTAAGTCCGGTGATTGTGGTGGATGGAAAAGCACTTCTTACCCCCAGCGACAGTACAAATCAGTTATAGGCTGTGTCATGTGCGCTTCTGCGTTGTCCTGCAAAATGATGGGAGGATTCTGCAAAACGTGTGAGCGCTTTCTTCTTAATGCTGGTCTCGGATTATGCTAAAAAAATTACGGAAATACTCTGCATTAACATTCAGCCAAGAGTGCTGTTCCTGCTTTATAAACATGGCGAAACACAACCGCTTAGAGCTGTAACCAACAGGAGACTAACTTCAACTCTCCACAGCGCATGCGTATCTTCATTTCTTATTCTGTCTGCCTATTTCACACTCGCCATTCTTCTCCATATCCACAATCGAAATGCTTCTAGCCTTTTCTCTTCACTTCGTCGTAATGTTTCAATGGCACACACTACAGAAATATAGTCAGTAAGGTATTTTGAGTGTTAAACACTGATATAAAAATTGAAGACATGAGACATGAATTAAAAATGGAAAGCTTAATTGAAACAACAAAAAATTACCAGATTAAATGAATATAAGATATAGATCGCATGCTTGGAACAAAAAAGTAGCTGTAGTATATTAGCCAAGAAGAAGATCGCTGGGAAGATCAAGGAAGAGATGGCGAGATCATTTGAAGAAGACTAACAGGTCACAGGAGAACTAATACCTGTAGGTGGTGATAATGATGATGATGCTGGACAAGATGATTTCATCTACCAGATCAACACAAGTTGCACTTGCAAGATATGGAAATCTTGACTCACTTGATAGGAATAAATTCTTGCTGTTGCATGGTTAACATGTGAGCACAAATACCCTCCAAATGGTAGCAAAGGATGAATACACTTACATTGGAGAGAAAACCGTAGTGATAGAGAAAACCCCTTGAACAATCACCGCAAATGTTACAGACATGGAGCCACTTAATAAAGCAATTGTGCCTTCCAAGTGGAAAGTCCCCGGTCGTGGGTATATTCCTACGTCCCTGCAGGATACCTTTAGCGCCATGCAAACTGTCACCTGTTTCTCTCATGAGAAATGTTCGCTACAGTTAGTTTATTTACTCGGCCGTTAACATCGTTACCACTACGGGGGGTATTAATTCCTGCTATCAGGAAATCGCTCTGTGTACAACGATCGCTCAAAGTCTCTTCAAAACAATTCTATCACGAGTCAAGAGTAAAGTCTTTTCGTATTCTAATTCGCAGCAATATATTTCACGGACAGCGTCCATCAACGCTCATATTGTAATGTAATAGCCACGTGGATTTGTCTTGCACATAGGCTATATAGAAACGTTGTATCTCATTTTGTGAAGACAATGGATGGAAATGTGTAGAAAATGCAGGTTTAACTGGAGGGTTAATGTTTAAAAAATAGCTATACGCAACAGCCGTCGCATTGTTTCTTGTATATTACGATACAAGGTTGAGAAGTGCATTTTACAAAATCGAGAAAAAGTTTGAAAAAATCGTTCTGCTCATTTTTCATTTTCCGAGATTTTGTAATGCACTTCACAAACGTATATTGCACAACATTTTTTGCATGATCATATTTTTAAAATTACAAAAATATATATACTGTATTTTGCATTAAAAATTTAGAGCAATATTATTTCAAAGCCTTCGCAAAACTGCACTGTAATGGTAACTAACTAGGGAAGGGTTTCGGCTCGAACAGGAATTTTTGGTTAAAAATTTGTACATAGGCTTACCTCACAATGGTGATGAAGACCGTAAAAGCATTCATTTGTGTAACTCTCCGTTTGGTTGGTATTGGGCAATACACTTCTTCAAAAATGTACATGAGGATTCTCTATAAATGCATGAAACAGCATGGAGCAGAGCAATAAGCACAACACGCAGAAGCAACACCTGAACAACATTCTGAACCACACTCCAGTGCTGAAAAATCAAATGCTACCTGAATTACATTTTTGAAGTCCGAGACTTGTTCAGGATTCACGTAACCAGTTGACTGCCAGGAATACTGATGCATAGGGCGATATACTGCAGCAGACAAGTGGTTATGAATAACAGAGTGCATTTTCATTATAAACACTCCATTTCCCAAGTTAAGTTCTGGATTCTCAGCAAGAGTCCTTATGCAATAAGTTATGCATATATTTTGTATTGTCTAAGGAAATAAATATCCAGAGGCTGGAAATATTTAGTTTTTTTTTTTAGGTGGAATGATCATATATTCCATGTCCTAGCCTTGGAATGATTCATTTATTAAGGTTGTGTCCTTGAACGCATTCATTGACTCACACAACAGTGTTCATTTTTGATTAGCTGCAATATTTTCAGACAGAAAGTTGGAGAAAAATGTTTTTAAATGGGCTTTAGACATTTTACCACTCGCACTAGCTTCTAGGCTAGGCTAGGCTTATGGGTAGGGTGTCCCATCCTCTTAATTTGTGCAGTGCTTTCCCCACCCCTCAACTTGTACAGTGCTCTAACAGACAAACCACACATTACACAAACTAATGCTTTTGGGAGCTTTACAGAGATGTAAAGATGGGCTTATATACAAATATTGGATACGAAATTCCTGTTCGAGCAGAAACGCTTCCCTTGTAAGTAACAATAAGTGCACTGTAATAGGTATATTCCAGTGTAATATTATATTATGAAGAATGGTTTCCCTAGCAACAAGATTCTGTGTGGCAATTTTAACTTTCAAGACCTAACAGCTATAGCTGTAAATACAACAAAAAAACACAATCGTGCAAAAACACGTTTGTCAGAAAGAATTCATTTCACAATGTCGGCAAAATAATGACAACTATTTCTTCCTCATTAAACGTTACGTGCGGTTTGAAACATTTGAGTTATATATCAGTTATATATCATACTGTTGTAGATATTTTTCTCCCAATTCCACCAGATAGTCTTCTCTCCTGGCAGTGGCCACAGATTGGCCGTTCTCATGTTATGAAATGGAAACACATAAAAGAAAACAACAGCTTGGATCTCCACTGTCGAAAATGAATTTTTGTTAACGACCGCTAGATGGAAGTACTGCTGCATGTAATTGCATCGGGGTTATAACGTGACTTGTTTTCCAGTCGCTAGATGGCAGGGTAGTGAAATTGATAAAAGTTGTTTTGAAAGTGCATTAGGCTGATCAATCTGTTATATTGTGATCAGAGGTGTAACTTATATCTGATGTTGGAGAAGAGTTATTTAACAGTGTGATGAATTCTGAGAAGACAGCTTCGACTCTGTCCGTGTAAGATTAAAATATGTTTTGAACTCAGAACAAGATAAGCAGTTTCGTGTTATTTTCGTTTACTGAACGAGGCAAATCCATTTAAAAATTAGTTCTATTTGCATTTTAACCACAATAATACAAGCGTGACACAGTTACCATAGCAACAGAATTAATATGGAAACAATAACCGATCTCTAAAACCTAAAGGTATGTATATGGAACCAAATTGTTAATATGTACAAAAGATACAGTAATTTAAAACTGGAAACTTAATTTAGAATAACCTTATAATAAGGTGGGTGCTCCTGCTATGACCATGTTCCTGATATGGCCACCCCCCTATTGTGAGTTAGTTAACAAAAAAATCCGCTAAATTTCAGCAGCATCCAGTGAAAGGACATCCTGGTATGTCACTTGATCATTTTCCATCCAGTCAGGTTGAGCAATATGGCGTCAGTTGCCTGTTTTGACGTTTTCGTGTGACGTCTTCTTATTTTTCTCTGGTAAGTCTCCTTCGTTTTATGCATGTTTTTCAAATTCTTGTTTCATGAAAACCATCGTACTCCATTCAGTTTTTAATGTTCTGTTGATTGGTGTTGTCGTTGATGGCGTATCTTTTACGAGTTCATAATCAAACGATTTTCGTGAAAGCTTACCTGCTCCTGATGTGGCCATATCAAATGCACCACGGCCATATCAAGTTCATTTCACTTTTATTTTTTCACCTGACAAATTTACATGCCTTATAGCTGGGATTACGCAAAAGTTTTGTATTTTAAGAAAAACAACTTAATTTTTTTATGGAAATACCTGTTTTGACTATACTTTTGAATTATAAAAAAGATTATTAAGTGTCATATTCATTCATTTTACACCAAAATTATTTAATTGTAGCACAACTACACTATCAAACTGAAAACAATCACGATTTGTAGAACATGGAACAAGGGTGGCCATATCATGTGCACATGTTCCTGATATGGCCACTAGGTAGACTTTTAGAATTTGGGACTTTTTGGACAATTAAAGCTGTTTTTATGGGGAAAGGAAATTGTTTTAAGAAAGTCCATTAGACTGAGAACGAATAAGAAAAAAGTGGTTTACATTTTTTTCAAAATGGCGGCTAGAAAAATTCTCAAACCTTAGCATGGCCATATCAGAGACACCTACCTTGTATTAGGTGGCAATTTAAATAGTTAAAGCTATATCAGATTATCAAAATGAAGAATAGGGTGTAGTGAAAGTATGAAGTTTATGAAATCAAAATGTAAAACCAGGGAAAAATTGTGGGGTGATATCATAAAGAACAATGCAAAATATATTTTCTCTAGATTAATATTTAGAGGTGCCCCAAGAGCATCATATTTTGAAATTTTCAGAAAATTTTGAGGTTCAGACTTTTTAGCGAGAGAACATTCTCCAGTGATTTAATCTGAACAAGATACCAGGAACATTAAAAAAATACTTATTAAAAGACTCTGCATATTTTTGGCCCCCTGTTGTTTCAATTTGAAGTGTCACAGAAACCTCAATTTATAAGAAAATTGGGAATAATCACAAAACTCTTAGGTATGATATAATTAATATAATAAAATTAATGGAAATTCAATTTTCTTATATTGCAGGAATATCAGAATATCTCTAATATTAATGCAAGAAATCTAACCTTCTGCCCTGTACTCGCAATGCCAAAGGAGCTGATCCCATCACAATTATCTATCTATGTAATGAAAAACAATATAATAGAACAAATATACAAAGACGCAAAAAAATTATAACTTTAAGAAACTTCAAAGCCCTTGGGGCACCTAAAAAATTAAATATAGAAACTCCACATTTTTCACATTCCTAAGTTAAGTGAGGAAATTAAACGCAGAATAAATATGGGAAATGCCTGTTATTATTCGGTTGAGAAGCTTTTATCATCCAGTCTGCTGTCAAAATATCTGAAAGTTGGAATTTGTAAAACAGTTATATTACCGGGTTCGATTCCTGGGCTCGGCTCTCGGTGAAGAGCAGGAATTCCCTGGGTGTCTAGAATCTGGAAATTTGTATGAATGTGAATGTGATTGTGAGTGTGCCGGGTTAATATTAATTAACCAATCATTACAAATATAAAAATACATCAGGACTGCCGCTGGGCAGTAATCTGAACACACGTTTCAGCGTCACATTATTGACAAGTAACTCCATCTGTTAGCACAACCATAAAGCATCTCATAGATGCTATAGAGTTACCAAACGAAAAAAAAAGTTATATTACCGGTTGTTCTTTATGGTTGTGAAACTTAGACTCTCACTTTGAGAGAGGAACATAGGTTAAGAGTGTTTGAGAATAAGGTGCTTAGGAAAATATTTAGTGCTAAGTGGGATGAAGTTACAGGGGAATGGAGACAGTTACACAACACAGAACTGCACGCATTGTATTCTTCACCTCAAGTAATTAGGAACATGAAATTCAGACGTTTGAGATGGGCAGGGCATATAGCACGTATGGGCGAATCCAGAATTTCATATAGAGTGTTAGTTGGGAAGCCGGAGGGAAAAAGACCTTTGGGGAGGCCGAGACGTCGATGGGAAGATAATATTAAAATGGATTTGAGGGAGGTGGGATATGATGACAGAGACTGGATTAATCTTACACAGGATAGGGACCAATGGCAGGCTTATGTGAGGGCGGCAATGAACCTCCGGGTTCCTTAAAAGCCAGTAAGTAAGTAAGTACGTAAGTAAATAAGGAAGTACGTAAGTTAAGTGAAAATACAGATTTTTGCGACTATTATATTTAGAAAACAGATAAAAACAATTTCATGTATAGATTCACTCCACCCTAATGAACAATGCAAATACCATAAAATATAGCACATTATCACAACAAACTGACAACAGAAATATCATGCAGTACCCCGCATCATCACAACTTGGGTTTGAAATCTGTCCATTCACAACTCGAATGGAAGGTCCGAATGGCCACTGTGCAAGAACAACATGTTTGTTTAAAAAGTCAACAGTTTGCCGCAACCGCGGAATCTAGTAAACATTTGGAAAGAGGTGATTGGTCTGTGCACTCAGAGACGCAATAAAGCTCCTCCGCTTTGAACCTCAAAACACCAAACATTGCCGTACAACGTATATAGGAGAGTCCAAGTTGGAAGGATTTTGTTTTTTACGTCGAGCATGCATCAACTGGCTCACCGAGAATGCAGTCTTGCAGAAAATGTTCTCGAAGAATTTGAAACTTCTTTTTACATTTTATTTGTTAAAGCATTCCATAGTAATGATAGATCTACAGGCGAAAGTGTTAATTGAAAGTTAACTGTTATGTGAAGAGGCAGAAGTGTCGTGTGTATTTTGTATATGGAAATAATTTATATGGTTTATAGCTTAATCGGGTTGATTTCGATGATGATGATAACGACAACGATTAATATTATTATTATTGTTATTATTTATTATTTTGTTTCAGAAACTAACAAACACATACCACAGTATGTTAATTTACAGTATATTACTGCATTTTCTTTGTGAATTTAAACATTAGTATAGTCCAATTTCCTTTCCATTAGTACATAGGGCAACAGAAGTATCACATTAATGCCAAATTAAATTTCATGGAAAACTTAACCCATAAAGGGAGGATGGTTCAAAATTTGAAATCCTTCTCGATTTATACATATCTGATAATATTGTAAAATAGGTAGTATCACAGAAACATAAATAATCTTTCTCTTCAGTTAGTTGCGAGAAAACTCAAATAATAAGTAACGTATACAAATTATTCTGTAGTTAACCTACGTCATAAAATATAGAGAATACACTTCAGTTTACGTTGATAACACCCCACATTATACTTTATTCGTCCTATGCCGGAGCTTCGTGAATTCCATGAGTGTTTCCACTCAATATTCCTGTGTTATCTTGTGATTATACATGACAATATAGGTGGAACTATGCCTCACATAAAAATCAAATCAATAGCGGATTAATTTTACCATTATAACTGATTATATAAACCGGCACAAAAATAGTTTGCTGTATTCCTTGGTGAACTTATATCACAGTGCAGGGAATTGTTCGGAATGTAC
This sequence comes from Periplaneta americana, assembly GCF_040183065.1. Lineage (NCBI taxonomy): Eukaryota > Metazoa > Arthropoda > Insecta > Blattodea > Blattidae > Periplaneta > Periplaneta americana. The sequence continues at coordinate 35,928,453 of NC_091123.1, forward strand.
AAAACTATTAATTTACACAAGAAGAGTTAATCTCCTATTCGATGGACGCTCTGATGAAGTTGTTGCTGATAAAGAAGTTATGGTCACTGGTTAGTCGAAACACTTTAAAGCAGGGATACAGAACTGGGAAAGAGAGGGGCGGAAGCATGGGGAAAGAGATCGGTCCCCAGCCCACAAGGGCGGAGCCTTCAATGACGTTTCTGTGACGTTTGGCAAACACGCTGTTCTTTCTTGTCTTCTCTCCTTACCGTAAAATCACACGAGGGTTGAAGTAAAGGGATGAGTTATGTGTTCAGACTAATGACGTGTCTGCATCAATTGTAGCACAGTTTTGCATCCCTGCTTTAAGGTGACGAGGCTAGCTGGAATTATAAAAAAGTCAATAATACTTAACGATCGTTAAGAAGCTAGCTGCGACATGTCTATGGTATTTTCGGAGCCTAAAATCCAACCAGAGGAATTCCACTTATCTCAATCGACATACCGGGGGCTACATGCGTAACTCATTCATTATGGCAGTACATAATATAGTACATACAAAACTGGATGAAACTTATTTACTTACAGTTGCTATAAGAGGAAGCATCTCCATATTTAACAGTTACTACGTATAAGAGGAAGCGTCTCAATACTTGACAGTTCCTATAAGAGGAAGCGTATGAATACCTGATAGTCACTATAAGAGGAAGCAGCTCAATACTTGACAGTTACTATAAGAGTAAACGTCTCAATACTTAACAGTTCCTATAAGAGGAAGAGTATGAATACCTGATAGTCACTATAAGAGGAAGCAGCTCAATACTTGATAGTTACTATAAGAGTAAACGTCTCAATACTTGACAGTTACTATAAGAGGAAGAGTATGAATACCTGATAGTCACTATAAGGGGAAGCGTCTCAATACTTGACAGTTACTATAAGAGGAAGCGTATGAATACCTGATAGTCACTATAAGAGGAAGCATCTCAATATTTGACAGTTGCTATAAGTGGAAGTAGAGAAATAAGAGCAACTTGCACTTTTCCCGTCTACAGTTTCATCTCGGTCGCCTCATACCGCAATAGCTTCAGTAACAATATGACCACAGAGTGAAAACCGAATACACTAAATTTGTAGCATTGTTCCAACATGCATCGTGATATCTAAGAATTACATAAAAACAGCAGCTATTGTTCGTATATAAAACTCAGTGCGTTATCATATGTACCACTTCCTAGCGTGGTAATATGAATGAATGGACTATCGCAAACACAACTACAACATGCATCATTTGTAATTCCTCTGTTGGCTCACTGAAAGTAGAAAACATGCATCAGTTATATTATTTATAGGTGTGATTGCTCGCAGGCTGCTACGTTTCAATGTACAATTTGTTGGGTTATCGGTTCTGACACACGACAACTAACTAAATGGTGAAATAACTACAGCACAATAAACAACCGGCCCCTTTGGCAACAGTGTACACACCGCTTCTGCGTTACTTTATGCTATCAAAGGTCAGTGAAATGCAGGCAAAATAACAACGCTATTTATAGCTTAATTTAACGACGATAAATTGACTACTGAAGCCATTTAGCATATGTTACATGACAGAAATAAAGTGTTGTAGGCCTATTTATTACAGAGTAATTTACAAGAACAATACAGGAATTGTAATCTTGTTCAATCACTCCGTAAGGGTAAATTACAATTTTTGTGTCTATAGTTTTTCCAGTTTCTCCCGTTTTTCTCTAATCTTTCCATATCTTTTCCCCATTACTTTCATTCATTATTTGTTTCCCTTTTTACATTCTTTTTCATCTCAAGATGTCGGGATATTTAGTATTAATTTTAATGTTAATGGACGCATAGATGAATTTTCATGTTATTAATTGAGGACCTATTTCTCCAACATATTACCAATACACAATTAACTAATTGCAATTTAACTTAAATACGTAAGTTAGGGGAGAATCGGGTAGTATCGGACAGCGGGTAATATCGGACAGTGAGTTTCTTTCATCTACCACATGATGATAGTACCTGATTGACATGGTTACGTTTCTGTGACGTCATGGTGGTACATGAAAGAAACGCACTGTCCGATACTACCCGATGTCCGATAATACCCGACTCTCCCCTAAATAATATTTAATTTGATTGCATTTCACCAAAATAATTCGCATTAAAATGTCACTTAATTTGTTTCCAAATTAAGTTACCACGGCCTTCTGAATCATACTAAAATAGTTACTTCGAAGGCTATATGCCCTGTCAATGTCGGCACTGACCTTTATAGTGAGTTCATTTGTTATATCACAACAATAAAATGTCATCAGAAACGGAGGTTAAGAAGAGAGCGAGGAGTCATAATTTTAAAGAAACTTAAAAACATTTATCACTGGAAGTAATCTCAAATATATGATTCGTTTTATTTTAAAAACACCACAAACGACAATTGTTTATAAAATGCGTTTTTTTTTTCTGGATTTTGATTGCTAGCATGAATGCGCATCTTTTGATATAAAAACCTTATATCTAACAAGACTGTAAAATGTAAAAAATTGGACAAGAAATATGCATTTATTGTAAAAACCCCACAACTAACATCACGTATGCTGTTTTTCAAATGAACTAGTCTGCCACACTAGCTGACAGCAGCACTGTCGAACACCAAAAGCTGATTTCAGTCTCAGTTGAATCAGTGTTTTGTTCTGTCTCTTGCTGATTAAGTGTTCCCTTACTATTATTATCTGTTTTGAGTATTTTGTTACAAGATGGTTAGTTCAAGTGATGAAAATGTTGCTAATGAGGATTATTGAGAACTCATCTAAGTTCAAGGTAAAACGAGTCACAGATAATGATGTGGTTAACTTCAAAACTTGGTGGCGAAAATTTTATAAGCTATCTAGCATATCTGATTCATTTTATGGCAGTGGTGTACCAAAGGATAAAAAGTACATTTTAAAATTTCGAACATGAATGATTTTTTTTTTCACTGCAATGAACAAAAAGGTAAAGTTCCTTGTAAAGAGTTCTTTGGAAGCATTGTACAGGCATAAGTATTCACCATTCGAATTCCTGAGAAAAGTGTTTCTACTGAAAATTTACCGTTTGAACTGCCAACAAACCGAGCTTATAACAACTCGAGGCTACCATTCAATGTTAAAAAATGGAGAACCTTAGGAAGATTTTGTAGTACATACCGGATGAAGTGAAAGGATTCTACACAGAACTGTACACATGGCCTACCACCAACTTATTTACTTACTTACTGGCTTTTAAGGAACCCGGAGGATCATTGCCGCCCTCACAAAAGCTCGCCATTGTCCCTATCCTGAGCAAGATTAATCCAGTCTCTATCATCATATCCCACCTCCCTAAAAACCATTTTAATATTATCCTCCCATCTACGTCTCGGCCTCCCTAAAGGTCTTTTCCCTTCTGGCCTCCCAACTAACACTCTATATGCATTTTTGGATTCGCCCATACGTGCTACATGCCCTGCCCATCTCAAACGTCTGGATTTAATGTTCCTAATTATGTCAGGTGAAGGATGCAATGCGTGCAGCTCTGCATTGTGTAACTTTCTCCATTCTCCTGTAACTTCATCCCTCTTAGCTCCAAATATTTTCCTAAGAACCTTATTCTCAAAAACCCTCAATCTCTATTCCTCTCTCAAAGTGAGAGTCCAAGTTTCACAGCCATACAGAACAACCGGTAATATAACTGTTTTATAAATTCTAACTTTCAGAGTTTTTGACAGCAGAGTAGATGACAAAAGCTTCTCAACCGAATAATAACAGACATTTCCCATATTTATTCTGCGTTTAATTTCCTCCCGAGTGTCATTTATATTTATTACTGTTGCTCCAAGATATTTGAATTTTTCCACCTCTTCGAAGGATAAATCTCCAACTTTTATAGTTCCATTTCGTACAATATTCTGATCACGCGACATAATCATATATTTAGTCTTTTCGGGATTTACTTCCAACCCTATCTCTTTACTTGCTTCAAGTAGAATTTAAGCGTTTTCCCTTATGGGGCCTACCACCAACAAAGATAGTAATGACAGTGGAAGCGAAGACTAGAAAAATAACAAGTCCTGATAAGAAAAATGTATGCTGCAACAGAAAAAACTTCAATTTTTGTCATTTTATAGTGTAGTTTTTACATAGATTATAAATTTTGTTCATACTTACTTTCATTCACTCTGATATTTGGAAAAAGGCAATGCTTTGCTTAGTTTCAGTTTGTTTGTTGGAAAAACCCCATTACATCCTAATTTATTTAATTTTTTTAGGGAACTTTACTTATATATTATAAATCATAACTAATGGTGAATAAACCTCATATTCAACAACTAATATGACATGTTAAAAACAATTTGACAATAAAAATAACAGTAATGAAACTGAACTGTTTTTACAGGTTTCACAAATGTTTTGTTTCTATCACTTGTGGGGTTTTAGAAATAAACGATTTATATAAAAATTATACTGATAATAATAACGAGACATTTATCTGATATTTTACAGTTAAAGTATATAGCTTCTTGTTTCATTAAATGCTGGACATATATATATATATATATATATATATATATATATATATATATATATATATATATATATAATTTGAACTGGTAATGGAAATTACGGGAAAACGGCTGAACGGATTTTAATGAGTGACCCCTCATTTTCATGCCTAGCATTCAAAGTTTTTCGGAAAAATAGTAGTTTTCAGTGAAATGTCAATTTTCCTACATAATTTTCCTATTTTCCAAAATCCATCTGTTGTCAATTTTGAGAACTAATTTTATTGAATCACGGCCGACTTGATTGAATTTCAGAACAAAACAAAACACACACTACAATAAACAATAGGCTATTACACGAAGGCCTGCAGGATTGCCGACATATTTAGAGCTCAAATTCAATTTGTTATTAAAAATAATTTACAGGTCTCATTCTGCAGTGTATAATTTTGTGAGTACAGCTGTGTATTGGATATTCAAATCTACGAAACTTGAGGTGGTTTGATGACATTATTACCATTTCAGAAATTACATATTATTATGGTTAATGTCATGATGCGTCCATTTTTCATTAATTATACATAATATTAATACTATATTGATGACATGAAAGTGAAACGTTTTGAGGTTATGTAAGTAAATGTAGAGAATATCTCAATTTAGATCTTCATTTCTATAATTTACTGAGTGGCGGCTATATATAACTACAAAACTTACGTAAGATAATAATTGTTAAAAAAATACAGTTCCTAAGGAAAGACCAAAAGGTATTACTTACTAATAAAATAAGAGGCCTAGAAAATTTTGTAGTCTCCAGATCATTTCAGCATGATCTGTTGGTAGGATAAAATGATTTTACGCTCTACATTTCAAGTTCTACATGCAGCAAAATGCTATTGTTCGAAAACTTAGCAAACCTGACTTTTTTTTTAACTTTCGCCTACAATCCACAATGACCTGAAACAGCTATTGCTATCGTCCTGACATTGATACTTGCGCTTCCGCGTCGAAACTCAAAACCTGAAGGTGGAGAGGTCCAAAAAAAGTATGTGGCTTAAAAAACCCATTCAGAGGGAGTATGTTTCATTATTATGGAAGCAAATAACTATCAAAATGTCAAGTATTCTTCATTGAAAATAAATCTGAAAAATTTTTATTTGAACGTCTAACGAACTTAGTTTGAAGCAGCATTTGCTGCACAAGCCACTAGTAGAGTTATATTTTTCTCTATTGAATAATATCGCTATATAGCATTTACTCACGCCTGGTATGGTAAGACCCAAGTGACATTTGTGTTCACAAGCAGCTTAAATCAGTTTCTAATCATGGAGTAGTGTGAATTATTTTGAAAATAAAGGGATATGGAGGGTTGAGTACGCAGAGGGAGCGTGTCTGTATGTGGTTTGTGGGTAATTGTTGTGGCGAAACCTCGACAGTTGAAACAAATGTTAACGCCAACTTAACGCATCCATATGCAAGATTTAGTTCCTGCGGCCGAAACAAACTGATTAGTGGCTGTTTGCTGTTACCCCAAATTCACACGAGTAGGCGTTTTGCGTCACCAACACGCCTGGCGCGTCATCATTTGTGGTACGTTAGGATCCACAATTCAGTTCGTGACGCAAGACGAATCTTATTTCGTTACGAAGTGTAATAATTTCATCGGATGAGCAACAGCTCTCTCTACGATTGATATTCGTACTGTAAGGTTTGAAACGGAATTTCTAGCACAAGAATTTCTTCATGCACGTTGGCTCCTTTCCCCATCATTTTTCAACCATATGTTGAAGAATTATCTCCATACCTAGGGCTCACAGACTACCAATACCAATTACTAATTTAAAATGAATCCGAAAATTATAAATAGTAGTAGTAGCAGTAGTAGTAGTGTAGTAGCAGTAGTAGTAGTAGTAGTGGTAATGGCAGTAGTACTAGTAGTAGTAGCAGCAGCAGAGCAGTAGTAGTGATAGCAGTAGTAGTAGTAGTAGTAGTAGTAGTGGTAGTAGCAATAGTAGTAGTAGTAGTAGTAGTAGTAGCAACAGCAGGAGTAGTAGTAGTACTAGTAGTAGCAGTAGTAGTAGTAGTGGTCGTAGCAGTGGTAGTAGCAGTAGTGGTAGTAGCAGTAGTAATAGTGGTAGTAGCAGTAGTAATAGTAGTAGCAGCAGTATTAGTGGTGGTAGTAGTAGTTTTAGAGCACGTATGGGCGAATGCATATAGAGTGTTAGTTGGGAGGCCGAAGGGCAAAAGACCTTTGGGGAGGGCGAGACGTAGATGGGAAGATAATATTAAAATGGATTTGAGGGAGATAGGATATGTTGGTAGAGACTGGATTAATCTTGCTCAGGATAGGGACCAATGGCGGGCTTATGTGAGGGCGGCAATGAACCTCCGGGTTCCTTAAAAGCCAGTAAGTAAGTAGTAGTTTTAGTAGTGGTAGTAGCAGTAGTAGTGGTAGTAGTAGTAGTGGGAATAATAGTAGTGGTAGTAGTAGTAGTGGTGGCGGTAGTAGCAGTAGTAGTAGTAGCAGTAGTAATAGTGGTAGTAGCTGTATTAGTGGTGGTGGTAGTAGTAGTTGTAGTAGTAGTGGTAGTATTAGTAGTGGTGGTGGTAGTATTAATAGTAGTAGTAATAGTGGTGGTGTTAGTAGTAGTAGTAGCAATAATAATAGTGGTAGTAGCTGTATTAGTGGTGGTAGTAGTAGTTGTAGTAGTAGTGGTAGTAGCAGTAGTAGTAATAGTAGTAGTAGTGATAATAATAGTAGTGGTAGTAGCAGTAGTAGTAGTGGTAGTAGCAGTAGTAGTAGCAATAGTAGTAATAGTAGTGGTAGTAGTAGTAGTAGCAGTAGTAGTAGTAGTAGTGTAGTAGCAGTAGCAGTAGTAGTATTAGTAGCAGCAACAGCAGCAGCAGTAATAGTAAGTTAAATTTAACAACGCTACGACGTGCAAAGTTTAATGAAATTATTCTGAAATAATATTACCAATATAATGCAACTTGTCATTATGTATTTAATATTTTAAAATTTAATTTTAAATGTTTCCCATGACAAACAACACATTCTTGTACTCTACTTTGAAATTTCTGCACAACGCTCGTAAATAAAGTGGGATCAATAGCTCTAACCTCCTCTGATTGAGGTTCTGGCTGACATGTAGATATATATTCCGGCAGAACATCTCACTTGAAGATATGTATTAGAGAAAGAACAATAGTTTGTATGTCTCTGAAGTCTGATTAGTGTAATATGTAGCTATTCGGCGATGTATGCAGCGGAGGGGAAAGAAACCGGCCACCCTATCTCATTATCTCCTGGCCTAGTTGCTTGACAAGTGGTACCTTGTTGACATCACTTGTGAGGTTCAGATCTGTCTTCGGACAATTGACTAAACAACAAATGGCTCTAAGCCTCATTAGAATGCATGTAATCAGTGTCACATTGAACGGTCCGGGACAAAACCGTTCTGTCCGAGACAGAATGTCCAATGCAGTATAGTAGTACTAGTAAGGTATCTGATGAAACGGTTTTGTTTACATTCTCCTCTTGCAAGTCTTGCGGAGTGGATGATTGAAGGTATACTCACCCGCACTGCGGAGAAATGACTCAAGGAGAACTGCAGTGTTGCAACACGTTGCATTTCGTATTCTCAAAACTATTGGAATACAAAACTTGTTCGCATTGACTTGATCTATTACCTCTGTGAATGATTAATATAATAGGTTCCCTTCAACCCTGTATAAGCTACCCTTAAACAAAGTATATTGTCCTATCTACCATCAGAAATCCAGGATGGTGAGAGTCAAAAACGGAATGTTCGAATTTGTTCTACAGATCTATTTGATGACGAAGACGAAGATCATGAGGAACAGTGTCAGATACGGTTTTTTCCCTCCGTAAGCCTGACAAAAAGTTAAGAAAGTGCTGGTTATAAAGTATTTGAAAAGTCAATTTTCGAAGGCGAAGATCATGAGGAACAATGTCACATACGGTTTTTTCCCTCCGTGAGCCTGACAAAAAGTTAAGAAAGTGCTGGTTATAAAGTATTTGAAAAGTCACTTTTCGAAGGCGAAGATCATGAGGAACAATGTCACATACGGTTTTTTCCCTCCGTAAACCTGGCAAAAAGTTAAGAAAGTGCTGGTTATAAAGTATTTGAAAAGTCACTTTTCGAAGGCGAAGATCATGAGGAACAATGTCACATACGGTTTTTTCCCTCCGTAAACCTGGAAAAAAGTTAAGAAAGTGCTGGTTATAAAGTATTTGAAAAGTCACTTTTCGAAGGCGAAGATCATGAGGAACAATGTCACATACGGTTTTTTCCCTCCGTAAACCTGGCAAAAAGTTAAGAAAGTGCTGGTTATAAATTATTTGAAAAGTCACTTTTCGAAGGCGAAGATCATGAGGAACAATGTCACATACGGTTTTTTCCCTCCGTAAACCTGGCAAAAAGTTAAGAAAGTGCTGGTTATAAAGTATTTGAAAAGTCACTTTTCGAAGGCGAAGATCATGAGGAACAATGTCACATACGGTTTTTTCCCTCCGTAAACCTGGCAAAAAGTTAAGAAAGTGCTGGTTATAAAGTATTTGAAAAGTCACTTTTCGAAGGCGAAGATCATGAGGAACAATGTCACATACGGTTTTTTCCCTCCGTAAACCTGGCAAAAAGTTAAGAAAGTGCTGGTTATAAAGTATTTTAAAAGTCACTTTTCGAATAATAACTCTACCAGATATTTTAATACCTCCTTCATAATACATGCAAATATCCGAATTTTACAATTATATTTTATTAATTCAAAATTGTTGTATTTCTCTTCTTTTTTCCAAAAGGTATTAATACTACTGTTTTCTCTAAAGAATCTCATTTTATTTCCTTCCTATCTGCTCTTTCTATGTTTTTAGAGTCCATACTTCACCCTTATGGGACAGGCATACATTATACAAATTAATTTATAGCCCAGCTATATTAAGAGTGGATTACAGTTTGCAATATTTAAGATTCAAAAAGAGGTAGCGAGTGAAATTTCGGTCATGCTGTATCACCACCTCAACCCCCTCCCCCAATAAACTGTTGGCGCGCCATATAGACATGGAATACATACATGCAATGCGGCGTTGCACTTTATCAAAATGTCAGCCCAGCATTTGAGGGGACTACATCTTTGTGCGACAGTAATAACCACATATATCAGGCTAGCATTTACGTGCAACACGGGGCTACAACCCTGTTAGCACATGCAATATTTAACTAATATTCACGACTCAAAACGTTTAAGGTACCTACGTAGAGTTTTTACTGTTTTTAATTATTGTACTGCACCCAAAATCCGTAAGCTTTTATTAAAGGCTATTTCTTTGCGTTACTTAATGTTTACACGTGGCTTAACTACATCAAAATTAATGACGACGTGCATCAACGTCGGTTAGTATAATCACCGGTTAAAACTGCCACCTAACCGCTAGGTACTTTTACGGTGCATCGACCTCGGTTAGGACTTAAACAGGAGTTTAACCACGGTAATCTCTATCCGGTCATATTCGAGCGGTTAAGGGTGGTAACGAGTAGACCTAGGCCCAATTGTATAAAACTCCCTGACTAAAGATCAACTTTGATCGAAGATCGAAAAGTGAACCGAGTTCAGACACTTCTTCTATTGTATAAAACTTTTCTGCGATCAAATTACCTTGGTTCAAATACAATCTAAGTTCACGTGAAAAGGATTTGGCAACATCGCATAAACAGGTGAAATACGTGATGCGCGGACAGGTTTGTTCAGTGTTGCCAATCTAGCGATTTTAACTCTTTTTCAACAACAATTTCTTTTAACTTTTATATTGCTTAAATAGGGATTTAGTGACCTTTTTAGCACCCCATAGTGACAAAATTTAATCTTTCTTTGTTGATAATGAGAAATCTAGCGACTTTACAACTACTTTTTGGCGACTTTCCGTACACTCTGTTGGAGACACTGGTTTTTTGTGCAATGTAAATAATGGTGGACAATAAGAAGAAGGTTGACTGTTCTCCGAGTAGTTATGGTGTTTGATACTACTAAACATAATAAAGCTTTATAAAACGACAATTTTCGTTTAGTAATACAGTAAATTGAAAATTTATGAATGTACCTATCATATCCATTAATAATTAATGGTTGTTATAAACAAAATATAATTATAGGTTATGTTATTTGATACTGCTGAACACGATAGAGCCTTATAAAATATAAGATTGTTTGTGTATTAAGGCAAGAAATTGAAAGAAATAGATATAAATGTACCTGTCATATCTATTAATATTAATAATAATGGATATTTTATTTGCACAATCTGTCACTCGTATATTTCAAACAGAAGAGAAATAACTGAACTAGGATCATCTAACTTAATCGGAGAAATTTCTTCAGTCAAAGTTGACTTTAGTTTGAGACAAATTAATCTCAGATTAGACTTTATACAACACAAAATTCCAAGTTCAGCTGAAACAAGGATCAATTTAACCTCTGATCTAAGATTAAATGGTTTATACAATCGGGCCCTAGTAAAACAAAATGGCGGTCAGATCCACGGTTGATTATTTCGAAGATGATTATTATTGTACTTGGGTAGGGATGATGGTAAGCATGAAGTTGCATTTGTGGGAAGAGGGCATTTTTACGAGGAAATATGTGACAGAAAATTTCAGGAGATATTTCGTTTATCATAATCTACCGTGCTATTACTGCTGCAACAAATGGATCACTTGGTATAACCCAAAAACAGAAACAGTCTTATTTATGATATTAATCGATTACTTATATTACGATTTTATGCAACTGATTTTTAGTATTTCAAGAGGAAATACTCAAGTATCTCTTTTCCTACGTCACAGCTCAACGACGAGAGATTATGGGTAAATTCTAGTTTATTACACAGATCGGTAGTATAATTGGGACTCTGGATTAAACATACGTTTCTACTAATTTTCTTCAGTCCTTTCCTTTATGGATATTCCATTCTTTTAATATAACACATTTAAATCTAGTAATTAAGTCTATCAATAATTTACACTCACTTTGTGATGTAAATTTTCGCTTTTCATTTTCCTTTTTGTAAGATTTTAATATCACAACACTTAAAAACAAAATATCTTGGAAATTATGAGCTAAAAATATATATTATGTTAATATAAAATATGAAGAAATAAATATCTCGTTTTGAAACATTTATTGTGCCTAAACTGGCCTAGATATCTTTAATTTCTCAAAGTTAAAAATTTTCCCGTGAATCAGAGTCCGTGTAAAAAAAATATTAACTTGCTGTATTTAAATGTAATGCGCAAGCAAATTTTAATTATGTCACTAATTTACGTAATTCAAATAAAATTAATTTCGAAAGTAACAGTCCGATTGAGCTGAAAATTTGCACACAACTTATTCTTAATGTATCAAAAAAAAAAAAAAAAAAAGATTAAAATTGCAAAAATTTCAGAACTCATTCCTAGTGTCCCTTAAAATTTTCAATTTGAAAGTAAAATCTGTTTTCAAACTCAGGTATACTTATTTTCTGTTTAATACAGTATCTTTTAGTAATCTTCCTACGTATTTTACGTATTTTAATTCATTCCCTTGAAGGGGAATCGTCAAGCCCTATCTAATGGATGTTAGAAAGATATATTATGAGCCGTTAACATACAAGCCACCGGCGTGGCTCAGTCGGTTAAGGCGCTTGCTTCTCGGTCTGAAGTTCGATCCCCGCTTGGGCTGATTACCTGGTTTGGTTTTTTCCAAGGTTTTCCCCAACCGTAATGTGAATGCAAGGTAATCTAAGGCGAATCCTCGGCCTCATCTCGCCAAATATCATCTCGCTATCACCAATCTCATCGACGCTAAATAACCTAGTAGTTGATAGAGCGTCGTTAAATAACCAAATAAAAAAAACATACTACGTATAGAAATGTGATATTTTTACAGGATGTTTATGCATTCCTTCTGAGTGCACTGATTCGTCTTGATGATAAAATATCTAATAGAAAAAAATATATTGTTTTATATACCTCTAAAATTAAAAAATCCAGACATTTTATTTAAAAACTATCACAGCAAACGCATTCTAAAAAATTTCACGTCATCACAGTGTTATCTGGAATGTGTGGTAAAAATTTCACGCAGATAGACCCAGTAGGTTCTGAGAAAACGGGTAATATGTCGAAAAATGTAGTTTTAAGTAAATCACGTTCAATGTAAAATTTCTATAAAAGCTTACCTATTACAAATGTTTTAAAACCCACCCGTTGGCAATCCCCATCTTCTTCTCCATCCTACCCACTTAATGCTATCCTCCTTCTCTTGGATCTTGCTTCTTTGATTGTGTTTGTCATTGCGATCTCCGCCTTCCGTATTCGCAATGTGTCTAAGTTCGCCATGTTTTACGAGGTAATGTATTCTATTTGAATACCTAGATACTTCAACACTTGTACTCTTGCAGTGTATCCATCATTAAATATAAGTAGTACAGCATCTAGTACACCAAGTTCCAACGTACACATACCAACAACACATTTTTTGGGACTCGGTATGAAACAACGTTATTGGAAGATTCATTAGTATTCTGAATTCTTCCTCTTAGACGTTTGTTTAGTAATGGACAAGATCTTGAAACACAAATTTTATGAAGCATTAATTTTACTACAAAACAATTCGAACTACATCCTTCTACGACAATTAGTTCCTGAGATAATAATTTTTTTGTGAAAAGTGGTAAATTTTTTTTCTCTAAAACCTAAATACACTAATATTTTTTAGAATATATTTAAAATAGTAAATATACGAATATTTTAATAAACCAAACACTAAATTAAGCAGAATGAACCATACTTTCGCATATATTTTTTTTTATTCCACTTAATTTTGCTCACAGCTGTTTCTACTCTTCTTAGAATACGAACAGCTGTAATTTCTTAAATGTTAATCAATGAACCTATGTCCATATCATTTTTTGCTCAAAATTACCTATAAAACTGATTCATACTTCACGAATCACTATGTCGTAAGACACTACTACAGACCATTCTTGGATCTGTAGCCATGCGTAGATGAAAACACTCGCTTTATCATTTGAAACTGTGAAATATAAGACAATTTATCTGCTGCGAACTTATGAATAGTAAATGTTTCAATGGTATTTAAATCATTTGATCTGATAAGCAGGTGGGCTTTGCGAGTACTGCCAGGAATCTCAAGTGAGCTGCAGCGAAACTTTGGAAACGAGTCTCTCTCTCTCTCCCCCTTCCTCTCCCCTTGCTAGATGTTTACACCGGTTTAATACGGCTGAAGAAACATGCAAAGCGAGAGGGCAGTGCAGGCACCGGCACACATTTTAACATGTTTCGTAATCATGTTTATCTTTCATGCTTTCCCCTACCTAACCTCACTAACTTAGCTTTTCTTCCGCTATCTTGAATTTCTCTATTTCTCTGGCAAAATAAATGCAAACAAAAGTTATGTGTTTATACGTTAGCTCGTTGTATTCATAAGAACATTACGCCGAGGAACTCAAAGCCTTTGTAAACCGGATACTTTTTTTACGATTCTAAACTTAATTGCTAAGACACCGTACAGTTGGACAAACTGAAAAAAGTAAACAAAATACGTGTTTTTCAGTCCCTGGATTTCCCTGTAACGTTGGCTAATTATTACATTCTTAAATAATAAATATACATTAAATCTGTGTTAAAAATTGTGCTACGTGGGTAGAACTTGGTACGACAAAGCGGACTGGAAAAAGGCTCGTAACAGAGTAACTTTGAGTAAAATAATGGAATATACGGGGAGCAAATATTAGGGAACATGGGAAATGAAAGAAAGAATAAAGTAGAGAATGATAGTAAAAGGTATTATATAAATATATAAGAGACGACACAAGACAAAAAGGTGGTTAAGGAGAGAAAATGAAACAGGTGTCAAAATACTAGGTAAGGGATGAGGAAGCTGACAAGATACTGGTAAGGAAGGACAAGAAGAGAAAGCGAGGGCAAGAAAAGAGAAAACTAAGACGAGAAAAGGGGAAGCGAGGGAAAGGAAATAGAAAGCTAGGACAAAAAGGGACGGCCAGGACAAGAAAAGAGAATGAGAGCACAAGAGGAGAGAAATCAAGGACGAGAAGAGAAACCACAGGCAAAAACGAGAAAGGGAGTACAAGAAAAGAGAACACGAGAACAAGAAAAGAGAAAGCGAGGACAAGAAAAGAGAAAGCGAGGACAAAGAAAAGAGAAAGCGAGGACAAAGAAAAGAGAAAGCGAGGACAAGGAAAGAGAAAGCGAGGAAAAGGAAAAGAGAAAACGAGGGCAAGAAAAGAGAAAGCGAGGAAGAGGAAAAGAGAAAGCGAGGGCAAGAAAAGAGAAAGCGAGGAAAAGGAAAAGAGAAAGCGAGGAAAAGGAAAAGAGAAAGCGAGGAAAAGGAAGAGAGAAAGCGAGGAAAAGGAAAAGAGAAAGCGAGGAAAAGGAAGAGAGAAAGCGAGGAAAAGGAAAAGAGAAAGCGAGGGCAAGAAAAGAGAAAGCGAGGAAAAGGAGAAGAGAATGGGAGGAAAAAGAAAAGAGAAAGCGAGAACAAGAAAAGAGAAAGCTAGGAAATGGAAAAGAGAAAGCGAGGACAAAAAAGAGAAAGCGAGGGCAAGAAAAGAGAAAGCGAGGAAAAGGAAAAGAGAAAGCGAGGACAGAAAAGAGAAAGCGAGGAAAAGGAAAAGAGAAGCGAGGACAAGAAAAGAGAAAGCGAAGGCAAGAAAAGAGAAAGCGAGGAAAAGGAAGAGAGAAAGCGAGGAAAAGGAAGAGAGAAAGCGACGAAAAGGAAAAGAGAAAGCTAGGGCAAGAAAAGAGAAAGCGAGGAAAAGGAGAAGAGAATGAGAGGAAAAGGAAAAGAGAAAGCGAGAACAAGAAAAGAGAAAGCTAGGAAATGGAAAAGAGAAAGCGAGGACAAAAAAGAGAAAGCGAGGGCAAGAAAAGAGAAAGCGAGAAAAAGGAAAAGAGAAAGCGAGGACATAAAAGAGAAAGCGAGGAAAAGGAAAAGAGAAGCGAGGACAAGAAAAGAGAAAGCGAAGGCAAGAAAAGAGAAAGCGAGGAAAAGGAAAAGAGAAAGCGAGGACAAGAAAAGAGAAAGCGAAGGCAAGAAGAGAGAAAGCGAGGAAAAGGAAAAGAGAAAACTAGGACGAGAGAAGAGAAAATCTGAATAAGGAAAGAAAAAGCAAGGGCAAAGGAAGAGAATAGGAGGCCTAGAGACGAGGAAGCGAGTACAAGAAAATAGAAACTATGTCAAGAAAAGAGAAACCAGGCCAAGAAAAGAGAAGACGAAGACATGTGAAGAGAACTAGACAAGAGACGATAAACCAAGAATAAGAGAAGATTGCGTGGACAAGAGAAGAGTAAGCAAGAATCGGACATGTGATAAGAGAAAGCGAAGGCAAGAGAAATGAATTTGAGGACAGGAAAAATAAGAGGACAAGAGAAAGTGAGGACAAGAAGACAAAGTGCGTGGAGGAGAGAAACGGAAGGGAGGACAAGAAAAGAGAAAGCAAGGACAGAGGAAAAGTGTGCGTTGGCAAGAAAAAGGAGAGCGTTGACAAAAGAAGAGGAAACGGGGACAAGACAAGAGAAAGCCAGGCAATTAGGAAGAAAATAAGCCAAGAGATGAGGGACAATTTTATTGAAACAAAAGATGTTAAGCTGATTGATTAATATTAGGCCTATAAATAATAAGTGAAACACAGGGGTAATTCTAATAAAGAAGAGTTGAGAAGTTAAGAAAGTTTATTTAATGCAAGGAGAAGATGAAGAGCGGTCAGAGAGAATGAGGCGGGATACAATAAAACGACGCGATCTAAATTACTCGTACATTGTACAGTTAAATTTATAGAGTAAAATGAGAATGTCATGGTACAAGTGGAGTTAGATTAGGTAAGGTTAAGTTAAAGGTCAAGGAGGAGAAGCATCAAAAAGGAAAGTACACACTCGGAATATTATTTACAGTTCTTCGAATCGGAAAATTAAATTTCGACTCCTGTGTTCCGGGCATTTTACACAAAAACAGATAATAATATTATGCATTGAAATGCATTTGTTTTAATATCACAAAATAAGAAATTCAAGAATAGAAAAGAATGTTATTATTCTTCATAAAAAATGTAATCGATAAGTGACATAGTGTTTTACACTTATCGTTGGACGTTGTAGGCCTATCTGGCAACAACAATTTTTTTGTAAAAACATATTGCATAAAATTTAATAGCATTTAAAATTTACAAAATTCAATATTCATGTCTGAAGGTCACGAATTTCCGTCTTCATCCTAGCATATTCAACAGTCAAGAGTTCCGCCGTGGTGAAAGAGCGGAAATAAGTTTCAACAGTGGCGAACTGCTTTCAAGCGGCAGTGACGGATTACAACATTATCACTAACATTGACTAACACTTCTCTTATGAATATAGAACTAACCTTTCTATAGGCCTACTATATCTCAACAATAAAATATATAAGAGACAGATACGGGAGAAAAAATGTATCTGCACTCCGAATACATAGAAACTCCATGAATATCTACTATAGCATGGAACCAACACACATTGCTCATCCAATGCAAAGCAATACAAAGTTGTTTTGAGGTTAGGTTCCACTTCTCCTTGTTGGATTTTTTAATTGGGTTATTTTACGACGCTGTATCAATATCTATGTTATTTAGCGTGTGAATGAAATAAAAGTGATAATGAAGGTGAAATGAGTCCGGGGTCCAGCACCGAAAGTTACCCAGCATTTGCTCGTATTAGGTTGAGGGAAAACCCAGGAAAAACCTCAACCAGGTAACTTGCCCCGACCGGGATTCGAACCCGGGCCACCTGGTTTCGCGGCCAGACACGCTGACCGTTACTCCACAGGTGTGGACTCCTTATTGGATATTGAATATCAGGTCTCTTGCAGTAGTGCATTCATTGAATCGGAATTCATTTCAAACTTTTATTATATTCATATAGTGATAATACAGGTGTAAACGATATAAACTGCCAAAAATACTTCTGACAGAGCATGAATTACTAAACAAAAAAGTCTCATACAATTTTTCTGTAACTTTTGTGGTTTCCCTAGAAAAAAAAATGTTACCTGTGAGTATAATGTTTTTGGAAATGATAGAAGACCGTCATTATTTACTTCGGTCCGCCGCGTACATTGCAACTGTGGTGATATCCTTGTTTACAAAACAGGATGCTCTGTTGTCTCTCTATTGTGGTGGTGTTAGCTTCTTCTGGAAGGAAGGTCATTGGCAATGACATTCACATTTACTCGAACAGTAAATATTAGACTACTATCGATCCTAAAAACACAATATTTTTGGAATTAAAAGCAAAAATAGAAGAAAAACGCACATCTTGTTTAGTAGACCGAGATGTACAATCTGTATAATTCTGACAGTTTATAATATTTACATCCTGTATATGAAAGTGTCGTTGATTCTTTATATTAATATTACGTATTCTTTATTAGGCTTATTTTCAATATCTTTATCTGAGTCTCTAGATCGCTAAATAACATTACAGTTGCTCTAGTTTAACTCGTAATGGTGTTCAGTTAATCGTTAAATAAATTTAATTTTTATTACTTGGTTATTTAACGACGCAGTATCAACTATTGGTTTATTTAGTGTCGATGAAAATGTTGATAAAGAGATTATATTTGGCGACATGATACCGAGGATTCGCCATAGATTACCTGATATTCGCCTTAAGGTTGGGGAGAAGCTCGGAGAAAACCCAACCAGGTAATCAGTCCAAGTGGGAATCGAACACACGCCCGAACGCTGCTCCGGATAAGCAGGCAAACGCGCTACCGTTTGAGCTACGCCGGTGGCCAATATGTTTTTATTTCCTTTATACATAATTTGCTGCACTTTCAAACTTTACAGACACTAAAGAAAATTGTAGAAAATGTGCTAGTTTTTCAAGTAAAATATACTTACTTATTAACAAATGGCTTTTAAGGAACCCGCAGGTTCATTGCCGCCATCGGTCCCTATCCTGTGCAAGATTAATCTAGTCTCTATCATCATATCCCACCTCCCTCAAATCCATTTTAATATTATCCTCCCATCTTATTGTAAGGTTTCGTAACAAGCTATTTTTTACGGTGATGGGTTGTTAGCCCTTCGCCCAACCCCCAAGCTCGTGGACCACATTTGAGTGAAATATACACATTTGTAAAATCACTCCTTGATTTTTAAACAAAACACTTGGAAAGTAGTACGCAAAAGTCTTCCGTAAAAATTCAACTTAAGTTAAACTTTGCAAACTCAGATTGTAAAACAGAATTTTACATTACAAACAAAATGTACAATTTACAAGAATTGCAAACTGACCTCTGTGGAATATGTGGTGGATAAAATGGACGTTGCAGGAGGAGTCCCTCGAGGTACGATGCTGGAGCAGACCATTTGTGGACTAAATCACAGTCTAGTATATACAGTCACGAAGCTTGAGTTTATGAGGGTACTAGGAACAATGAACTGTGCAGGTACTATTTCACATTGTCTTTGATGAGGCGATAGTAGCGATCCTAGTGGTTAGCAACTATCTATGGATGCATATTTACTACGTATTGAGCTTCGTGACAGTATACACTAGACTGTGGACTAAACTATGCACAGGTTTATGGTGATTATAACGACAATTATGTGGTTTATTATTCATTATAAAAGCCTGAGCAATGTTTTTGTACTAAAAATCGTTTATATTAAACAGTTATCGGTGTTTTCAGAAATAATTATCTCCGACAGCATATAATTCAAAATATACATAAATTAACTAAAATTTCTACATGAATTTAGTTCGAGAAATTGAATGGAGCTTTTGTTGCTGAAAGGGAAAACGCAGACAATATATTCACTTTAACTTTGTGCAGGAAACGTGCCTTCTAATTCAATGTATATCGAAAAGTTCTTTTCACTCGCCTGTCTAACGCCTTAATCAGATTGAAATGTTTTTGTACATACATCATACCACTAAATATCAAAAGGTAACGTTGTATGGAGCTCTAAATATACGCGTATTGATTATGCATCTATGTTATGAGTAACAAAATCCCTTGTACTAAAAGTTTTAAATCGGGTCAAAGTTTGAAACTCGTGCCTACAGAGAGTTCATGTGTGTGTGTGTGTGTGTGTGTGTGTGAGCGCGCTTCTGTGTGTACAGGTACTTACCTTTAACAATGCATCACAGGCGGGCAAAAACCAGTAGGTTAATTCCATCAGAACTTATGTTTTTATGTCGCTACACTCATCCATTACGAAGCGAACAGCATGACAAGTGGAATATGAACGAGGGCGGTTATAAATGACTGAGACTGTTAAAGGAAACACGTGAGCAAAAAGTACACTGGCGTTACTCTCACTACAAACGTGTGAACTAAAATTTCCGGCCAAATTCCTCTCATTTTTACCTCTAGATCAATAAATCAATGTCGTTTGCAGCTCTGTGTTGAAGGAACACAAGACCAAAGCTGTTAGCATAATTGAAATACTAGACCATGTGATCTCGACATACTCTTCACCAGGAAGTGACTATTACCTTTCTGTCTACCTAAAAACTAACACCGTGTTACAGTTTTCCTTTAAGCAATTTCAGCAGTTTTTCTCGTAATTTATAGCTCTGCACAGACAGCGCAGAGTTTTTCGTGTACACCCAACATTCATAAACTCAGAAAACAATTTTTTAAATACTGTAATAAGCTCTAACATCAAAATACAACAAGCAATCCAATACTACTCGTATATGGTTTCGTGAAATCACTTAGACGGTAACATAACTTCACAGGCTCTCTAATATGGACATTTGAAATGTATTTAATTGACGTAGTTCTAATATACGTTCATAAAACCGATACATTTTTGAACACATGAAAATATAATGAAGAATATTTCAAACTAATGAATTCATTCATTTAGTGTTATGCCCAAGGGCAGGTCTTTCACTGCAAACACAGCTTTCTCCAATCCGTCCTATTTCCTCCCTTCCTTTTCGTTTCCTCGTATGATCCATATATTTTAATGTAGTCCATCATCTGATGCCTTCTTCTACCCCGAACTCTTCTCCCGTTCACCATTTCTTCCAATGCATCCTTCAGTAGGCAGTTTCTTCTCAGCCAGTGACTTAACCAATTCCTTTTCCTCTTCCTGATCAGTTTCAGCATCATTCTTTCTTCACCCACTCTTTCCAACACAGCTCCATTTCTTATTCTGTCTGTCCACTTCACACGTTCCATTCTTCTCCATATCCACATTTCAAATGCTTCTATTCGCTTCTCTTCACTTCGTCCTAATGTCCACGTTTCTACCCCATATAATTCCACACTCCATACAAAGCATTTCACTAGTCTCTTCCTTAGTTTTTTTTTCAGAGGTCCGCAGAAAATGCTCCTTTCTCTATTAAAAGCTTCCTTGTACATTGATATCCTCCTTTTGACTTCAAAATGTCGTAACTCTGGCACTATTACAGATATAACTTAATAAAGAATTCAAGGTGAGGAATTTATATTGATTTTTGTATTAAATATATTCTTTTTCTACTTTTTTAATAAGTTATATAATATAGGGAGAACTTATTTGATGATAATTTCTAAAAACTCTCAATGAATTATTCTGCAAACTGTTTCCGAACCATCCGTTTACGCTTCTTTGGTTTGCCAGTACTTTCAGGTACAGAGAGATATTCATATCTATATCAGAAACCATTTTTAAGAATTTACCATAAACAGATTCAAGAAGGTACACAAAAATGTTACACAGAATCACACACCATGCACAAAGCGGCATTACTGGAAATGTAAGAATATGACTGTAATTATTTATTGACCCTCTGCATAAGCTGTCGGCATTCATGACGTAATAGCACACAGTCACACCACTCGAAGAGGAGTTGGCAGTTTATGCTATGAAAGCTGAAGAGTATAGTCCTACTCGTATGTTTGCTATGTAATGTAAACTTTCGCGACGTCTGTACTCGGGATTAGGTACTTTCTGACAAAAAAATTAATTCGTCTTCAGATATGTTCTCTTTTTGACACGATTGTAAAGTTTGTGAAATGAGGCAAGCGTCGTCTCACAAACACACGAGGGCCAAAAATAAATTTAAAATGGTGTATAATACAAGGTTTCTTTTCTACGAATGCACATATTTACATTAAATAAATATTTGATGTTAGATAGACTATAAGATCACGATTTCATGACCGTCTAACTTCAGGACCATTAAGATTCCATGGAATCACAACCTGTTGTATTCATGATCACGATTTCATGGCCGTATAAACCGACCATAATCAACAAAGCAGTTAGAAAAAGTTGAATGTTACATCTAGTTGATGTAATTTCGAGAACATTGTAAATAATGTGTATAATGTCTGACTTTCACGTATTAGAAATAGAAAATGAAATGAGTGATTTTAACACAACATTCTGGACATATCTCTGAACTCATAGTCATAAAGAAATAAATAACCATGGAATCACAGACTCGTTAGAATGATTAAAAGTGAAGGTCCTTCAGATCCTTGAAACAATGCAAGCAATGAGTAATGCATATGTAACTTCAAAATAAAAGGGGCTAAAATGCAAACACGAATGTTAAATTTGTTACTTATTTGTGTTACGTGTAATATTTACGTCATGAAAGATCAAGGTATTTCTTTAATTTATTACTGAATGGAAATTCTACATAAAATATTGTTTTTTTTTTTGGCAGTGCTTGAAGTAAATAGCAGTGCGTAAAGTGATTACTTACTTTTTTACACACATATACTTTAAGGGTTTACTTTACGCACTGATAACAGTGGGTAAAATGCAACTTTACGCACTATGGTAGAAATAACTTAATCAGTATGCCATATTTAGAAACTAACACGCTTTGACAATTTTTAAAATAAGACTTTGACTTAGTAACAGTAAACTATGTTCTTTTATTTTACAAATTTATCAAAGTCTGCTAATTTCTAAACATGAGCCACTGATTAAGTTATTTCTTTATTATTTTTGTACATAGATTTCTTATGGCATCGTAATTTCCTATAGTATATATCTAGATAAATACACGGTATACACCATTGGTATTAAGTTATTAGGTTCCAAAGGCGGAGTTGCGTCATTTTACGCGAAAATCTGCCCTTTTCATCCTAGTGACGACTCTCGAATAATCAACGTTAAAAATAATATTCGATGGCGAAAGACGTTTACAAACCAGTAACAAAAACACGCAAAGCCCTTCTAAAATGTGTGTGTGTGTGCAATGCCCACCCACTTCACTTGCATGATTCGGGTTCCGCATGCTGCGGATAGATGGCAGAACTGTGACCCATTTTCTAGTTTTACACCACTTCGGCGGGTCACACTGTACATGATGTGTATCTGTGGGGAGTTATGTCGTGTATTAGAGTGAGTGTATGTGTAAGTGTTCGTGTAAGTGTAGTGTCTGGAATGAGTGATGAGGAAGGGAGGAAGGGAGAAGGGGAAACCCGGTTCCGGCACGTAGCTTACTCCTGTCGAATAGCACCAAGAGGGCCGACAGACTTAACGTCCCCACCCGATTGACGAATCACTATCAACAGTGACATATGCCTTCTCTTCATATGCACTGCGAAGAGATTTAGGATTTAACCCAGGCATATTGGTGCGCAATCTAGTGATTAGAAGTTGTGCACCGTCATCTCTCCTAGTCCCGAGGTGGAAATTTTATATTAAAATTTCTGATCCCGCCGGGAATCGAACCCGGCTAGTCTGGAGGCACACACCCTACCACAGAGCTAACATAACTTAAAATGTCCGTCACAGAATTTTGTTCTGCCAGAAGAAGTTTTGCTTCAGTAACGTCTCTTGTTCCGCTAAGAAAATAGAGGCACTGTTTCTCTGTAAAATTTTGTCATCTGTAGAATTGACTGGAATTGAAAATTTAAACGTGTAGAGATTTTCTATCCTCCTTGATTCCTATACAGTTTACCTATCATCATATTGTCCTTGAGAGTCCCTCTTGTACAAAGATAAACTTAATTACGTACAGAATTTTAATTGAAATATATTGCATTTCTTTGATGTGACAATCTATTTATGCTAGGAATTGGCAAAACAAATTCACGTTGGGCGCAATAGGTATTGAAAACTTGTTCAAGAGAGATTGAATCAGCAATTTTTATCGTTCCGCGTACTTTTAATTAGAGGAAAATTGAAATTTGTTGGCGAAACAAAGCGATAACTTACCGTCCTATATCTGGAAATACAAGTAGCGCACTGTTTACGTTTCTATGTGTGTGTGTTTGTGCTGTAGGTCAATTTTTTATGTGCATGTTGGAAATGGTTATGACTAACGGTCATCAAGATATACGGCACATGCTGAATGTCACCAGCCGCTGGATTTATAGGCGTAGCCATGTTTCATTGTGTGCCAGGCTTATTGTGTGCCTTATGATGTTGAATACTGGGCTAACAATGTACATTAGTGGCAAAATCAAGTATCTATTAGGGAACAACGACACAGTAAATATTTATGAGGTAACTCTAGTCCTAAAAGTATGACATGCATTTACTATGTTAATAATACGACATCTGAGATAAGTTTTATTCAACAAGATTTATAATTAATGTATATTTTATATTATTCCTACATAAGACGAACAGTATTTCATTTGCTAATGCGTAAAATCTTACTAATGTGTGTTCTATTTATTTTCTACTCCTTTTTATACAAGATTTACAAGATTACAAGATTTTTATTGCTAGCAAAAATTACATACAATAACAAAGATTTTACGATACAGCTTTAACTTCCCATGATTGTACGAGAAGATTCGAAGAGAACGGCAGTTACGTAGACTTTCGGCTCCCCCCTACTACCATTAATGCACAACACATTGTCAATACGGCGGTTGCTGTCGTCTGCGATACAACAAACTTTTCTGTTGATTTTAGAGTTCGTCATTTTTTCCGGTTATTATATGCTTATTTAAGTTGTGTTAATTCTCTCTAGTGGTTTTATATTTTATTTTATCCGTCTTAGTATTTACTTTATTATTGTAAATATTCTTGTTTTATCACTATTATTATTATTATTATTATTATTATTATTATTATTATTATTATTATTGTATTACAATCTTTGTATAATTTCTGTCACGATTATGCTATTATTATTATTATTATTATTATTATTATTATTATTATTACTATTATTTCTATTATCAGAATTATTATTTGATCCCTGTAAAATTTATGTAGACTACTGGACTTTACCCGAGCACGAGCATATGCTCATTTCGGGTATCCATACATATGTATTCATTTAAAATGTAAATTGTAAATAAATTTGAATTTGAATTTGTATATGAATGTTCTTCAAAATTCGAAATTGATTACAAATCTCATAGTCAAATAGTCTACATATTACAAATTATTGTATACATACAAGGTAACTGGGTCACACCCGAAAAAGCAAGATGCTTGAGGTCGGGTGTGACCAATAATGAAAACTGGATAGAAGAAAAAATAATAATCATAAAATAATTATAAATAAAATAGTGATAATAATAATAATAATAATAATAATAATAATAATAATAATAATAATAATAATAATAGCCTAATAATAATAAGAACGAGGTGGACAGTGAAAAGAAACGGATCTATGAACCAGCAATCCCGTTCTATAAAGATAAATATAGCCTGTCCCACATTCATGTAATACGTCTGATGGTGGGAGCACGAGGTACCATACCCTCCTTCTTTGCCAACAAATGTAAACCTGGGCTAACACACAGCATTGTGAAGGAAATAGCCATTAGTGCCCTCAAAGGATCGATTCAGATATTGAGAAATCATTTGTATGGGAGTGATGATGGAAATTTCAAGTTATCTGAACCGATGGCTGTTAATTGGTTTAGATATCAATCCCAATAAATCAGTAGACTTTTATTATTTTTCTCGCCGTATATCTGATGATATTTTTTCCCGCCTTTCTTAACTGTAAATGAGCACAAACGCTACTTAGGTGTAAATTTTTCTCACATTTTGTATATTCGAATCCCTAACCGTTTCAAATGTATATCATTTTACGTTTTAGGTGTGTTTCCAAATTATATGTAATACGCTTTGTGAAATCTGGCAACCTTTCCATAAGGGAAACTAAATTTGTTTTTATTATTATTATTATTATTATTATTATTATTATTATTATTATTATTATTATTATTATTATTATTATGTGATTAAAACTGTTAAATGTAATTACACATAAAGTTTAAAGAGAATAAGAAAAAAACAAATAACAAAAACAAGGAAACAAAACGGTACCATAGCCTATACATGAGTATAAGTTAAGAATACAACATTGTTAAAGTAACAGAAAAAAAATTAATAAAGAATAAGAATTTACATGATTATAATTTTAATCATTGATTAAAGTTCTCGTTAACACTTTGTTAAAACCATAAAATTCACTTAGTCTTACGTTAAAAAGTGTAAAATTGTTAAAAAAAAGCATATACCTTCGACAGACGGCCCGTTTCAACGTGACATAGCGTTGAAACTGGCCGTCTCGAAGGTATATGCCTTTTTTTTTTAACAATTTTACACTTTTTAACGTAAGACTAAGTAAATTTTATGGTTATAATTTTAAAAACAGTTCAAGCACTTCAAACAGTTCGAAAGTGATTGTAATACACCAGATATACTGTATTTCAAGTTACAAAATGCTAGTAATATAGCAGACGTGATTTATACAAATCAAGCTTTCAGGTATAACTCCCTGTAAAGTTGACTTGAATAATTTCGAGGAAGAAATTGTTGTGGGGTCGGGTATCGAACCCGGGACGTTTGGTCAATCAACTGAGCTACCCGGGAACTCTACCAGACATCGATCCAATTTTTCGATCTACTGCGTGTTCAGTTCAAACTGTGTCATGTCTCGCTGTATGCCGTCATGTGGCTAGTCGATGAGCCTAGAGAATTCAATCTTCCTATACTTCCGCAGAGGCGTATTACCTATGTGCCAGAGAAGTTGCTTAGAAAGTACGGCGTTCATTCTGAAGAGTACGTACCGATACGTACAGTAATGCCGGTAGTGGCAGGAATGTGAACTGTTTGGAAACACGTACTGAAGTCAGTTTTTTCTTAGTGTCGGGATATGGCGAGAGGGTTAAGACGATTACTTACGTATTTGTTGACATTAACTTGGACGGTCAACATGGACACGGAGCATTTGATTTGTGTTGTGGAATGTTGCGGTACGCAACCGATGATAACAAATATCCTGCGTACGACTTTCCCGCGCAAAACACAGTTCGAAAAAGGTTATGGTAGCACACAGAACGTACAGACCGCCATCTGTTGCTACGACATTCAAGTTATACCGGACACGTTCTCAAGTTCAGATTGAACGCCTTGAATAATAGGCAACTTCTCCGACATAAAAGCTGAAACTCGCTTCAAATCGCTGACTCACAACAGTGACGTCATGACACACTTTGAAATGAACACCCAGTATATCCACAGACCTCAAAGTAGGCTGACAACTGTCACGCAACCAACATTGAGTGCACACTAACTCATATGACTTAAGTTGTGGTTTTCTGTTAACGAACAGTGACGTGTATTATGTAAATCAAGCTTTCGGTAAAATTCATTTGTAAGTAACTAAGTTAGATCTCCGTTGTCCTTCTTATCCATAGAATCTAAATTTTCTCACCACTTTTGTTATCTCTGATTATAATCTCTACAATGAGTTCCCCGACCAAAAAAAAAAAAATAGAGCAAATATGCTACCAGTGAAAAAGTTTCTTCTTTCTGGATGAAGTTAACGTTACCTCGCAGACAAATGTCCCGTTGCGCTGCCGTCAAATAAGCCGTAATATCCTCCTGGAGTGAGTAGAGCGTGCGAGAGCTCCTTAGGGACGACCTCGCCCTGGGGAGTAGCGACCCTTCCCATACTATGTCCCGGGTCCCTCTGGCCCAGAGGGTAGTACCTGGGAAGGACCCCTTACCAGAGTTACGACTTGGGTAGATAGAACTTGGAGTCGTTGTGGAGATAAGCCGTCTAAAGAACGCAAAGCCGGGAATAAAAACTCATCCTTCTGCTTAAAGTCTGTGCTTTGGGCAGGTTGCCGAGTAAGAGAAAAAAATTGAATTGTCATAAGTTTCAAAGATGATATGAAACAAATTCCATAGAGCACACTACATAGCAATATCAACGTCATTGACACCATCGAGGAGTGAACTGTTTGCTACTTACATGAAATGTAGGCCATCTTTCCATTTTTTGACACCGTACAATTAATACACAACGGAGCCTGTTGTTACCGCTGGAAGTGTTCAGCCGAAATTCACTAGCGCTAATAACACCGTCTTGTTCCGAAATAAAAATAGGTGAGTATTACTAATATGTATGTCCTAAATCTGAATTTTAAACCCAAATTGCCCTATCACGTACCATTTTCCGGGGAAAGTAAATTGAATTTTTTATGAAAAAACTTCGTTTTTATTTTTCACTGCTACTGATAAAATTACAACACACTAGGGATTCAAAAAGCCTCATAATAATTTAAAAATGTGTACTAGATACAAAAATGTTGTTACACGGTTTAAAACACAAAAACACACAGTGTATTCCGAATCTCACCGGACCGGTGGACAACAATGACGTCACGCTGCAGCGAAATAGGAACAAAACTGCAAGAAGATTCTATGGCTATCATGGCGGCTGTACAAGTTGTTGTCTGTGCTACGCTGGCAAGATTTTGCGAAATTTCGATACTGTCATCTCGTTCAGAGAAAAGAGAGTATAAACAATTTATTTGTTGAAACAGTAGTAATAACTGCTCCGTTGGCATGTTCGCTCATAAGCCATTAACATATTGTTTTTACATTGTGCTCATTACAAACAATACAGCAGAACACACCGCCATGACACAACAGTGCACGATGTCATTCGTCTGCTAATTCCCGCCCTTAAAAAGTTGTGTATAAAGTGAAAATTAATATTAAGGTGACATTTAACATTTAATTTCTTTAAGGTGACATATATTTATTTAGCCTGACGAGTTACTCACTTGGTTTGAATTGTAAATTATTTAAAAATAGCGTGTAAGATAGCCTTAGACTAGAAATGTTTACCTTAAATGTAGTTCTGTTTATAAGTATGCATAAGGGTGTAATTATCTGTCTTATTTGAACTGTTGTATCAGTGAAGCGAGGTGAGTCAGTGAAGTTACGGTTTTACAGTGCAGTGAATAGTTCGGATCAGTGATAATTTATAGCGTCAATGAAATGTGTTATAGAGTGTCAGTGAAATGCATCATAGTGCCACTACAGTGAGTGAGATGAGAGTAAAGCGAAAGACTATTGAAACTTATGTAGGGCCTATTAATAAGTAATTATTGTGTTAAATTGTATTGTGTATTCTTACTGCATTGTGTATATAATTGTATTGTGTATTGTATAATTGTATTGTGTATTGTAATTTTATTGTGTATTGTATAATTGTATTGTGTATTGTATAATTGTATTGTGTATTGTAATTTTATTGTGTATTGTATAATTGTATTGTGTATTGTAATTTTATTGTGTATTGTATAATTGTATTGTGTATTGTAATTTTATTGTGTATTGTATAATTGTATTGTGTATTGTATAATTGTATTGTGTATTGTAATTTTATTGTGTATTGTATAATTGTATTGTGTATTGTAATTTTATTGTATATTGTATAATTGTATTGTGTATTGTATAATTGTATTGTGTATTGTATAATTATATTGTGTATTGTATAATTGTATTGTGTATTGTAATTTTATTGTGTATTGTATAATTGTATTGTGTATTGTAATTTTATTGTGTATTGTATAATTGTATTATGTATTGTAATTTTATTGTGTATTGTATAATTGTATTGTGTATTGTATAATTGTATTCTGTATTGTAATTTTATTGTGTATTGTATAATTGTATTGTGTATTGTAATTTTATTGTGTATTGTAATTTTATTGTGTTGTATAATTGTATTGTGTATTGTAATTTTATTGTGTTTTGTATAATTGTATTGTGTATTGTATAATTGTATTGTGTATTGTAATTTTATTGTGTATTGTATAATTGTATTATGTATTGTATAATTGTATTGTGTATTGTAATTTTATTGTATATTGTATAATTGTATTGTGTATTGTAATTTTATTGTGTATTGTATAATTGTATTGTGTATTGTAATTTTATTGTGTATCCATTGCCACCGGGTGCCTGCCCACTTGCAGTGTAAATAAATACAATACATACAAGAACCAATCAGATTCACTGATGGAGACTGCCACCACCTCTGCAAGCTGATGGAACCGGTGCGACACCGGTGGAGCATCAGTGACGTCATTGTTGAAATTCGGAACACCGCGGTGTGATGCCATCAGATTGCTCGCCGCTGAGATTCGGAATACGCTCAACAGCACAGCTGTGTGGTTAAAGACCGCTGACAGTGATAAAACTAAACAGACGAAATGTACGGTAATTTTCTTTCAGCTATATTATATTAGACTCCATACAGAGGGAAATCATAAATGAATAAATAAGGAACTGCAAAACACAAAACCCGTTGAAAGTCAGCTGAGTGAAAATGCTTTGGGACAATAAGACAATCTAAACAGAACATTATGACATACACATATATATATATATGTTTCAACAGTCTTTGTGTAAAAAAAAGTGTCAAATCACTGAAAATTAAATACATTTAACGACTTCAGGCAATAAAAAGCAGCTGCGATCTATTTTATTAAAACTTTGCTCGAGCTGTCGGGGATCTATTCAACTCGGTTATGAATTACAGTGCAAACTCTTTGCTGTAAATATTTTTATTCTCTACTGAGAGTGCAAATGCTGAATATAATGCATAGAAAATAAATTAAAAATGAAAAAAAATCTCGTAATTGGCTCGCGGTGAAACTCACTACACTAGTAGACAAATCTGTATACAAATGAACGTACTTAAATTCCCCGAGAAAGTATTATTATAGACGAAGCCATAGAAATATGTTCATAAAGCCAAGGATGCGTACAAAATAAATTAAAAATAAAAAACTTCATAATTGGCTTGCGGTGAAACTCACTACACTAGCAGAAAAATCTGTATTCAAATGAATGTACTTAATTCAAAATTTTAAAGAAATAATTTTAGACGAATTCATAGGAAAATCTTAATAAAATCGAGTTTTTTTTTTTTGAGTCCTTCAGTTACTGTTAAAATTAAGTGGCACTCGGTAGCGTAGTGGGCAAGGTATTAAGATAATAATAATAATAATAATAATAATAATAATAATAATAATAATAATAATAATAATGAACCCGTAGGTTCATTGCCACCCTCACACAAGCCCGCCATTGGTCCCTATCCTGAGCAAGACCAATCCAGTCCCCACCATCATATCCCACCTCCCTCAAATCCATTTTAATATTATCCTCCCATCTACGTCTCGGCATCCCAAAAGGTCTTATTCCATCCGGTCTCCCAACTAACACTCTATATGCATTTCTGGAATCACTCATACGTGCTACATGCCCTGCCCATCTCAAACGTCTGGATTTAATGTTCCTAATTATGTCAGATGAAGAATACAATGCGTGCAACTCGTCTTCGTTTATCTATAAAGATATGATCTATTTGGTTGTGTGTCAATCCGTCTGGAGAAGTCCAAGTATATCTACGTATATCCTGATGGGGGAATGTTGTACTTTTGACAATTAAATTTTTTGATGTGGCAAAGTTGACTAACCTAACTCCATTGTCATTATTAGTTACGTGTAGGCTCTCTTTTACAATACTGGGTTTAAAAATATCGTCCCATCCTACTTTAGCATTGAAATCCCCCAATAAAACTTCCATGTGATATGTAGATAACTGATCAGAAGTGTGTTCCAATTCCTCATAGAAGCTATCATTTATATGACAAGGTGCTACGATACGAAACTAAAAGTCGCGGGTTCGATTTCCGATGATTCATTGGTTTATTTAATTGACCTAATCCTTCTGCATACACTATGGGACTGAGGTTGACTCAAAATTTTAACGCTAACCAGAAAGTTTTCTTTGAGGTTAAAGACGGCGTCCATACTGCCAATTATCTGAAGCCTTAACCTTTCACTGCCATAATGGCCTCCATGACTATAACCGCTAGGGTTGCCAACTTTTTTTTTTAAGAAAATACGGGAGAATGAGGAATCGACAAAATTTCACATATAAAATCAACAAATTATTAGGTTCAGTCATTGGCGGCTCGTGCGTATTTCTTAAGAGGAGGAAAGAAGTTAACAGCACGAAATGACACCTTCTTGAATGACACATGCTACAAATTAGCCTACATGCATACATGTAAGACCAGGTAGTGTTGGGGTTGGCCTTCCCTTCTGTATAGCAATAATCTGTTCTTGTAAACTGAATTTCCCAAATTTTCCAAAATATATTATTTTTTCACTTCCAATCATTGTTGCATTTTTTAATAGGTTATTTAACGACACTTTATCAACAGCTTAGGTTATTTAGCGTCTGAATGAGATGAAAGTGATAATGCCGGTGAAATGAGTCCGGGGTCCAACACCGAAAGTTACCCAGCGTTTGCTCATATTGGGTTGAGGGAAAATCCCGGAAAAAACCTCAACCATGTAACTTGCCCCGACCGGGAATCGAACCCGGGCCACCTGGTTTCGCGGCTAGAAGCGCTAACCGTTACTCCACAGGTGTGCACTTCATTGTTGAATAATTGCACAAATAACAATTACAAGGAAATTCACAACCTCGCAGCATTATTCGAGTACACTACAGCATCACACGTGTTGGAAGAGACCAGCTACTAACACGTAATCGGAACTGTTTTATTGAAAAGGGAATTGGAAATAATCTGAGGAAAGCAAGGACACTGCACCCACTCACGTGGTCTGTGTTGCCACATGTACATTTTACAAGTTCAGT
Organism: Periplaneta americana; assembly: GCF_040183065.1. Lineage (NCBI taxonomy): Eukaryota > Metazoa > Arthropoda > Insecta > Blattodea > Blattidae > Periplaneta > Periplaneta americana. Next base: position 35,960,958 of record NC_091123.1, read on the forward strand.
ATCACATGCTTTTGAAGAATGTCAGTTCTTGTAAAGTCATGCTACCATTATTGTTCAAAGCTGCTGGTGGCCGTTTAATTTTTTATGTTAAAAATAATGTAGTTTGGAGTACCTACTTTCAATTTCAAATATATTTGTACAAAACTGACAACTTTGCTGTTGCCCTGTCTAGTATACAATGAATGGAAATGTATTTCAGGGGCCAAAAAGATCTGCGATACTAACGTAGAACTAGTTCCTCTTTGTTTTATATAAATCCGACTTTAACTTTCAAATATCCTTGAAAGTGTCAAGTGCAATGAATAATATTTTTTATTTATAATTTAAAAAAAAGTTTATATGGTATCTTTCATAGCGTTGCGTTAAAACTGTTTCGTTGAATGCAACATCGTTAGATGGTAGCAGTAGCGAACTTGCTGCACGACCAGTCGGTTTCTATTTCCCGCCCATGACTGATTCAGAGGAGGATCTCCTCCCTATCCGTTCATTTACTTGGTTTAAAACTCTGCTTCTTTCTCTGGCCGCTAGTGCGCTGTTGTCTATGTGTGTTAACTGCAGTAAAGGAGGAATGGATTGGCTTTCCTCCTCACAAACAATCTCGCATCTTTCTCACAGTTTTCGCGCAGCATATGAGCGCGCGTCGTTTAAAACTCGATCAACCGAGGTTTTCTTATAGCTGTGAACTTAAAAATTATCGAATCTTCCTCGAATTTCAAGGCACATATTTTATTTGGTATTTACTTTCAAAAGAAGAAAAATGAGAGGAGGACGTTCCTCCCTTCCCTCCTCCGAGGGACCGCCACTGGGTTCAGTTACTAAAAAACAACTTTATTCTGCACTTCGGCAGCTAGGCTTAAATTAAGAGTATTCTCAGACAGATTTTGTCTCGCGTAATAGTTGAAATCGACTGCAGTTTGGCTCTGATTTGTGATCAGATGTGTCATGCTCTTGTTTCGAACATCTGTCCAATTATTCATGAGATGAAACAGCCTCTGTATAAGCATTACTACTTGGTATACTTAAAATACAACTAGCCATTGTTTCGAAATTTATAAAATTAACGTGCTTTATTTTAAACGGGTGAACACTAAAACCCATTCTTGGCAAGCACTACTTCCTATAAAGTCTGTATATTTCAATGCATCTCTTGAACAACTAAACTGATCATACAAACAATCATCATTCACGACAATATCAAATGCTTAGAATAATGATTTTTACATTATGCAAAAATAAGGGAGAAAAATTCTCCAAGAGAAGGAAAATACGGGAGCCGGGAGACTGTTGAAAATTAGAGGAAACTACGGGAGATTACGGGGAATACGGGAGGGTTGGCAACCCTAACAGCAGCGTCGCTATAGTCACGTTGCAGCTCGACTCCATGCAGCTCGGCTGCATTCAAACGTGCGCGTCTTATAATTGGCCGTTGATGACGTTATGCACTTCCACTGCTGCCACAGCTGTTAATTAATATACTGCTCGGCGGCATGCTAATTATAGAATTTGCAACAACGCGGCTAGGTCAAGACGTAAACAAAGATGAGGAGCCACGCCGGAAATAACAGCGAAGCAGCTATAGTAGTAGGAATAATTTTACCTACAATTATTTAAGGACACTGTATCAACTACCTGGTTATTTAGCGTGGATAGAATTGGTAATGATGAGGTAATATCTGGCGAGATGAGCAGAGAATTCGCCATGTGATTACGTGACATTCACTTTACAATTGGGAAAAACGTCGGAAAATTCCAGCCAGATAATCAGTTCACTCGGGAATCGAAACCATGCCCGAATGCAGCTGAAAACTAGTAAGTCAACACGCTACCGCACAATCTAGCATTATAACATTTGGTGAGATATTAAGTAGACAGTTATAGAATTATAATAGGCCTATAAGGGATAGCTCAGATTATACAGTTCCATCCAGGCTGCAGTCTTTTTTTTTCGAATTTACTTTACCCTTTGCATTATTTCGATTCTGTCATCATTACCACATTTCTCAATAATATTATATCGGTTCTTTACCTGGTTTTCAACAGCTCCAAATCATGGACAGTCCACACTGGAAATTATATTTCTTCTGATCGAAGTAAGTACAACATACCTGCAAAGAAAAATGAAGTAGTTTCAATATGACTTATTTGAACTATATCATCATAATATGTCTGACGTCCACACCTGTGGACGGTGAGAACTTCTGGCCGCGAAACCAGGTGGCCCGGGTTCGAATCCCGGTCGGGGCAAGTTTCCTGGTTGAGGTTTTTTCTGGGGTTTTCCCTCAACCCAATAAGAGCAAATGCTGGGTAACTTCGGTGCCGGACCCCGGACTCATTTCACCGGCATTATCACCTTCATCTCAATCAGACGCTAAATAACCTAGATGTTGATACAGCGTCGTAAAATAACCCAATAAAATAAAAAAAAACATAATATGTCTGACAAGGATATAAACCTGTACAAATATCATGCACGTTCACTAAGAAGCGAACCGTCCCAGGTCATGATGCTTTGTCCAAATTAGAACTCAATGTGCCCACCATTCCAGACACGACACAGTTCATATCTTGAGGCTAAGGAAATCTTTGCTCTGAGATCATGAATATCCCTGGGTCGCTGTGCATATACAGCATTCTTCACGAAACCTAGAGAAAGAAATTCAGTGTTGTCAGGTCTGGGAATTTGGAGGCCACATAATTGGACCTCCTCGTTACCAAATGTGTCATCCAGATAATCACGGACGTCTGCTGCCCAATGAAGTGGTGCGCCATCCTGTTGGAATACGATACCCATGTTGTATTTTTGTTGCATTTGTGATTCGAAAAAGCTTTTCAACGTTTCCAGGTATGGTCCTGAACGAACTGTTTTATCTGCGAAGATAAATGGCCCATATATATTATAGCGACTTACCGCGCACCAAACACTAACTTTGAGACTAGCCCGTTTGAGTTCATATGAGACATGCGGATTTTCACGTCCCCATACGATTGCATTATGGGTATTCACTCGCCCACTGACATGGAAGGTGGTTTTGTCAGAAAATACCCATCTACTGAAGAAGCATTTTCTTTATTCTGTCCTTGCTGATGAACTTATTTTGTACCTTATGCGGTAACAGTGATGATACAAAACTCTCGTGCTTCAATATCACATTGGAACTGAAATGAATTCTACAGCACACCCATTTTTACAGTTATTTTATTTTATGTTTTCCCTAACGGATCAAACTGTATATGTATAGAAAGCTTAGCGATGTAGGAACGTATGCTTTTTTTTTTTAGTGCATTATTTATTTATTATTTAAATGTAAATATACAAAATACAGAATATAATTTCAACAATAGAAATAGAAATAAAATAATACAATCAATAGAAGAAGAAGATACAGTAATATTAACAAAATTTGAAGACCGAATGAGCAGCGCTCGTGTTCGGTCGCAGTTCAGATATATTATTAATAGGCCTATAAGAGAATATATAAACAAAAATAATATAGGAACTAAAATTAAAATTACAGCTACAGTGAAATTATATAATATATTAATATAACAGGAATATAGAAAATAAAATAAAATAGGAAATAAAATTAAAAGTACAGCTGCGATGAAATTATACAATATAATATTAACATAGAGAAGAATTTATATCGTACGTGAATAAAGTAGGACAATTTATGAAAAAATGTAATATATTTCAAAATTATAGAATACAAATATAATATAGGCTGATTAATTCATACACATTGGCTATAAATTTATTTAATCAAATTGAAGACATTAACACGTTACTAATTTTCTTGTTATATGTTAGTGGGTTACATGTTAAAACTTCTGGGTGTAATTTAGCTAAAGAATTATACAACCGAGGGCCAAAATTAATGCTATGCTTTAGACCAGCAGATGTGATGTTGAATTATTATTTCGTCTTGTGTCATGATTATGTGCCTGTAATATAAACTTATTACGATTTTTATGATAACATTTTAACAGAGTATATTTATAATTAATTATTATCTTTCATCTCGTAAGAGAAACCAATTGAAACAGATCATTATGATGAAATTTCGAGTTAATAACAATTTTACATTTTTGATTTCAACATAATTAATTATCTATTAATGCTGACACTAAACAGGGCATCATTGTGGACCTCACAATGCGTTTTGAAGTAGAATGTCATCAGCCAGCCGAGGTCCACCTTGAGAAGAAGTCGATCTATGAGTCTACACTCAACTATTTCAAGTTGAAATATGCCTTAATTCACGTTGAGGTATTCGGCTTGCTCATAGGTGCTCGAGGGACTATACCAGCCTTTTTCGAAGAATTTCGACGGCAGTTTGCTCTGCCAACATCTCTGAGGGATGACATTGTGATAATTGTATTAAAAAATCCTGCCAAATCCTAATTAATCACATGGTGCCACATTAATAGCAATTGTAATTTTTCACGCCCTTTTCTTTGTTTCCCTTCTTTACAATTTAATATCTATGTTCGTATATGTATATTAATTTTTTAAGATATAATGAGTCCGTACGGGCTACCCTCAATGGGGGGCAGTTCAATATTATTATTATTATTATTATTATTATTATTATTATTATTATTATTTTAGTAAAATGTTTTCGCATTTATCGTGATTACGAAAGTCTACCATCTCTACTCACGTTGCACTCAAAGTTACTCTTTCCTTCTTAACTTAAATATAATGGAATTTTCACTCAGATTATTGTAATCTCTTTCTCTTTCGTCTCAAAGCTTCACTTCTGGTTATTATCTAGTTCTTGGAATTAGATCTTGAAGCTCGTTTGACCCAGAAGCCTGCTTGCTGTTCAGTAGACTTAGAAAATGACGAGTGACTTATAAATTAAACATCGAGTAGTGGTGCCAACTAACGATTTGCAAAGTGATGCGAGCCAGTAACCTGATTGAAATGTGGTTTGGTGTTGGGTCTGAGGTGCAGCTATTTTCCGTTGCTTGAACTTCTTGACGGGGCAGGAATCAATAACGAGGCAGACCGTGAGCGTTAAAAAGTGTGGAAGAAACTGCAGAGAGTTTTTACCACCTCCCGCCCGTCTCACCTACCTTCCTTTTCCACCCAATTTTATTCGTTATTCCTCTTGCAATTCAGAGTTCAAGAATTCAAACTTACTCAACTTCACTTTACCAATTTTGTCTTTTCTGCTATGCAGTTACTTTCACGTTATAACATACTCCTGAGAGTGGAAAAAATCATTTTTCTCCGACATATTACTTATTATGTAATTGGTTATTTAACACTGTATTATGAATGCTTTATGGATTGTACAGGGACTTCATTTCATTTTTACGTCAATTTTTATTGTACCTGAGTTTTTTAATATACTTCACTCCCACCACCTCTACTAGTAAACTTCCAATCGTCCTCCACACAGAACCAAGGCCGCGTATGCAGTCAAAATCGCCTTATGGTCATAGTAAACAGTACTGAGTTAGTGAGTATAGTACGTTCCAGAAATATGTTCGTGTTTTTCAGTGACGAAAGAGCTTTCAATATTGAATCATATTTTCGCACAGGTCCTGTCGTCCGTTTGCCTACGTCGCATCCCGGTTTCCCCCACCCGCTTCTGCTCGCCCGTCTGTAAAGGCTAGTGTCTTTTCTGAAAACATTAATTTCTGATAGGAATTACACAACTGTTAAAAATAACTTAAATGAAAGGGCCTCGTTAAGTAATTAACTATCACGTGATTTCCCCCCTTTCTACAACCCTGGAACAAAACGACTTTGACGGACAGTAGATAGCATGTCTGAGTAATTTTACCTTTTCGGATCGGGCAGAAATGAAGATTGAATTTACAGTACGTAAGGTACTCTTTCATAGAGTAGGTACAGAAATATTTCAACGTGAGTTACTTAGTACGTAGGACGAAACTGGTAATTGGAATTAGGTACAATAGTCCATAGTGCGATAATATGCACAAATGAATTGAAGTCTGTATGAAAATGAAAGGCCACTATTTTAAAAAATGTGTTTAAATATCCATATTATGATTATTTTTCAATTTAACTTCATTCTCTATATTGTAACGTAATGTGCTGTAGACAGTATATCTACACTTCATAATGAATACGTCCGAATGGATAGCTCAGTTCGTGAGTAAAAACACTTATTGTTAACACAGTACTGTATTCTGATTAAACAAAAACCTATTGAATAAAATCAAATTCAAAATCGCGATATTTCCTAGTTTACGTAAGTGAATGAACTACTTTTCTTCCTTCCTATGCCTAGTAAAGTGATTTGTTTGTATTTTACGCCAGTATCATCGAACTCCAGTCGTGGAAAAGAGTAGCAAACGGTGTTTCCGGTTCTCAAGCGTTAATTCAAAGGTTAATATTAGAAATGTTAGTAAAAATAAATTGATATCCCTGTATAATACGTAGTGACCAACATGCATTTCTCTGGCGTCTAAACGTGACATTTCTCCTCATTGCAATGCTATGAACGAAATGCAGTACTTCAAACATCTGCAAGCCTGAGGCGAGGACGTGCGTCCCTCCCCACTTTTCCATCTGTACTTTTTGTCATATTCCTGGTACGTACATAGTTTATATACTGTATACAGTCTCCCGGGAGGTGTGTATCGGACTTGCAGAGGATGACACTTCGACTCAATGACTTGAAATACACATGAGCCTCCCATATTCGAGCAGTATTTTTCCTTCTTACGTCGTTCTACTGCGACTACATCTACGTCCCATCTCTTCCTTCAGCTCTGTTTCAGACGCTAGTTTTGAGCCTTGCTGACTACACGGCAAAGCAGTTGTTCTCACAATGAAACTATTAATGAACTCATATCGAAACCTCCCCCAAACTGCGCACACAGACAAATAGGACCCATAAAATTAGCTGGTCATTAATTTTAAGAGTATGAAAACTTACTTGCAATGTAACATCAAGAAACAGCGCTCTTACTTAAAAATACTAACTTTTTGGTAACTGCTTGGTCTAGTATAGATCGTCAGTCAGCTGATTAAGTAGTCAGGGTTGCAGTCCCGATTAGGCTGAGGATTTTTCACTGTAAAATCCATAATGACTCGCAGGGCCTGCCTTGTAAGATTATTAAAATCCAGGTAATTTCAATATTCAATTGACATAATAAAATTATCAATCTGTTCAAAAATTCTTGCTACATTAATCTCAAATAATTAATTAAATGTTCATAACTTTCGATTTTCTCCATTACTTTTCTAATATTCCAGTAAATGTCTGTGATTTTATTATAGTACATTATGCAACGAGCCTATAATGGTAGCAATTGTTTATGAAACGAGCGCAAGCGAGCGTCTTAATTACCATTATAGGCAAGTTTCATACGACTTTTTATGATCGACCATATTTCTAACTTGAAGTTATTCAAAATTAGGTCATGTTATGGTTATATGCGAACTGACCTGAATTGTGAGATGTGCGCAGACGCGAAAGTATTGATTTTTTCCGAGGCCGAATGTCATTGACCTTGATAGAGAATGAGATGAACATTAGTCTGATATAACCTGGAAATTGATTTAGAATTGAAAAACGAGATGACAAATTGAATTTATTTGAATATTATTTACAATTAACGCTAATTATTATAGTAACAGAACATAACCTTCTGCGACAGTATTGGATTTCCAGCCTCCGTGACTTTTTGCTAATTGTCTTTCGATTTCATATCCGAGAATAATCGATACTTGCGGTTTTATAACGGTAGAAAGGTGAATTGTCATTGGCTGAACACCTGAACTTTAATGAATAGGTGTACTTTAATGAGGTGCATTAAAGGGCTACTACCAGGTGTAGCTATAATTAGTATATTTCGGCATGGTCGAGCATAAACACATTTATTATCTGAAATGTTGATAGATCTGCAGTTTAATATATGCGGCAATTTCATAGTTGAATCTTCTTTTCTACGGAGAACATATTTTGGCGATATATAAATTTCAGTTCTGAAGAGATGCGCTGCCGAACAGTCATGTTCAGTTACTAGTCTGAAGATAGACACTGCTGTTCTTGGAGAATAATAAATCATACTTACAAATGGCTTTTAAGGAACCCGGAGGTTCATTGCCGCCCTCACATACGCCCGCCATGGTCCCTATCCTGTGCAAGATTAATCCAGTCTCTATCATCACATACCACCTCCCTCAAATCCATTTTAATATTATCCTCTTATCTACGTCTCGGCCTCCAAAAAGGTCTTTTTCCCTCCGGTCTCCCAACTAACAATCTATATGCATTTATGGGTTCGCCCATACGTGCTACATGCCCTGCCCATTTCAAACGTCTGGATTTAATGTTCCTAATTATGTCAGGTGAAGAATACAATGCGTGCAGTTCTGCGTTGTGTAACTCTCTCCATTCTCCTGTAACTTCATCCCTCTTAGTCTCAAATATTTTCCTAAGAACCTTATTCTCAAACACCCTTAATCTCTATTCCTCTCTCAAAGTGAGAGTCAAAGTGTCACAACCATAAAGAACAACCGGTAATATAGCTGTTTTATAAATTCTAACTTTCAGATTTTTGACAGGAGACTGGATGATAAACGCTTCTCAACCGAATAATAACAGGCATTTCCCATATTGATTCTGCGTTTAATTTCCTCCCGAGTGTCATTTATATTTGTTACTGTCGCTCCAATATATTTGGATTTTTCCACCTCTTCGAAAGATAAATCTCCAATTTTTATGTTTTCATTTCGTACAATATTCTGGTTCACGAGACATAATCATATACTTTGTCTTTCCGGGATTTACTTCCAAACTTATCTCTTTACTTGGTTCAAGTAAAATTCCCGTGTTTTCCCTAATCGTTTGTGGATTTTCTTCTAACATATTCACGTCATCCGCATAGATAAGAAGCTGATGTAACCCGTTCAATTCCAAACCCTGTCTGTTATTCCTGAACTTTCCTATTGACATATTCTAGAGCGAAGTTAAAAAGTGCATCTCCTTGCTTTAGCCCGCAGTGAATTGGAAAAGCATCAGATAGAAACTGGCCTATACGGACTCTGCTGTACGTTTCACTGAGAAATATTTTATTTAATCGAACTAATTTCTTGGGAATACCAAATTCAATAAGAATGTTATATAAAACTTTTCTCTTAACCGAGTCATATGTCTTTTTAAAATATATGAATAACTGATGTACTGTACCCTTATACTCCTATTTTATCTCCAATATCTGTCGAATACAAAACATCTGATCAATAGTTGATCTATTACGCCTAAAACCGCACTGATGAACCCCAATAATTTCTTCTACGTATTGAGTTAATCTTCTCAAAAGGATATTGGATAAAACTTTGTACGATGTCAACAAAAGTGATATTCCTCGAAAATTACCACAGTTAGTCTTGTCCATCTTCTAAAAAATAAGTACAGTTATGGACTCCTTCCATTGTTCTGGTACAATTTCCTTTTCCCAGATAGCAAGTACAAGTTTATAAATTTCGTTAGATAATGCGCTAATTCTCTTGTATTAATTCTGCTGGAATTTGATCGATACCTAGGGACTTGTACTTTTTCAGATTTTCTATCGCAATTTCAACTTCAGAAATTGTGGGTTCGGGTATAAATGGTTCAGCAGTTTGTATTTCAGTTTCGTCCCGATGATTTCTATTTGGTCTATGTACATTTAGTAGTTGCCCAAAATAGTTTTTCCATCAGTTCAGGATTGAATGAGAGTCTGCAAGCAAGTCACCATTCTCGTCCTTGATCACGTTTACCCTTGCCTGATATCACTACAGTAAATACTACATTGAATGAAGATATATTTCTCATAAGGTAAATTCCATACCAAGAATTCCACCTTGTTTGAGATTGAGGGAAAAAGGCTTCCATTTCACTGAGTTACTTCAACTTATGTTATTATGAGAACATAAAATGGCGCAGGATTGCTTATAAAGAAACGCAACGGATCCATAAATCTCTGAATAAACTTGATTTTGTGTAGATGTCCTTTAGTCTCTTGAATTTTCCGTTCGCACGCATGCACACCATTCACCTAGAGAAGCCGTTTCTCTCCCTCGTTCCCCCTTTTTATTTCTTTAACAAAGGAGATGGATGTGGTAATGTGCAGAAAATATGAAAACGTGAGTCGTGGTTTTTATATAAAAATAAAAAGCCGGAGAACAAAAATCTCGTTCAAAACTAATTTAGAATTACCCAGGCAGAGAGCTCGTAGCTGGCAGAGACCTTCAGTCCAGTGACTCCCTAACTGAGAACGTCAAGGGATTAAGTGAGATTTCATTCCGTATAAAGGTTTGCAAGCGATATGAAAAATAGATAAGGACTATTCTTTTTTCATATGTATGTTTTACACAATTTCGGATCCTCACATTTCACACAAAAATATATTCAGCACCCTTTTCACATAGAGCTCACAACAAGATTAAATAGCTACATGAATTGAATTATACGGTGTTCAACAAGGTCTTTCATTACAAGACTTTGCCTCACCTTGAGCAGCAATTTTTAAATCTTTACTAAACAATGCCTCATGAAATACCAGTTATCTAGCACAGGGATAATGGGATAGTATTTGGCGAGATAAGTCCGAGGATTTTCTATGTGATTGACTACATGATATTCTTCTTATATTTGGAAAAAAAAAAAATCCACTATTTCAGTGGTTAAGTTGTGATTTAATTTATACGTGATAATCTTCGTTTATATGACGGAGATACAGGACTATATAGAAAAGACAGAAAGAATAAGCGGCCTCCATTTTAGGCCTACCTCTTAACGCTAATCCACTTCCTAACAAACCCTTGTTTCTCCCCAAAACCAATTTCAATAGTTAATCTAACACAGTTTAATTCTAAAGTAATTCACTCTGTTAATAATTCCTAATTGAATGTAATTCCTTATAATGACATATATAGAGTGAGAACAGTAAACTACGCCTTTAATTTCAGGGGGGGGGGGTGATTCTTTCAGACATTTGAAAGAAAGAAGTTTCGTACAATTTTGCTCATTTTTGTTTCCTTTTCGAGATAAAAATTGTTTTTATATTAAAATATTTCATAGCGTGTTTTCGAAAAGCCATTGATATAATTCTCAATATGCTCAATCAATTTAAAAGAACAGTGTATTATGATAATGAAACGATTGAAAGAATTTATGGAATAATCATATTCATTATATTTGTAATAAATTACGTAACACATTATGTTACTTTGTTGTTCTAAGAAATATTTTGTCAATTAACTGTTTACGTATAATTAATTTAGCATTATTTCAATCTATATTTATGTATTGCATTATAGGTTGGGGTGGAACTTATAAATCCAACCTATATCCATTAATTTTACTACAGAAAAGTATTAGAAATTTGTTTAAAAAAGCAGAAAGATTAACCAACTGAATTGTTGTTTAAACATTTAAAAGTTTTCAACATTAAACAAATGTATTATTTTATTTTATTAAAATATATTCACAGAAATCTTAAAAACTTTGAAAGGTATATACATAAATATAGAACTAAAAATATGAATTCTCTGCGTTTATCTGAACCAAAATATAAAACCAATGCAGCTTTCTTATCTTCCCAGATGATTAAACAAATTTTATTCCAGTATTATTTTAACCACGAATTCCTCAAAATTAATAAAAAAAATTGTATTGGGTTTATAGTTTGGGTTTAAACATATTAAACACTATTTAATCTGTATTCACTCTCAATTTTAATTTTATTTTTGTCTGTACTGGAATCCCCTCCTGAGCACGAGTCCTACTCATTCAGGAGTAGACTAGTTTATCTTTCATAGCATTTATTAACTTGTATTCATTTCAAACTTACTAGCAATAAAATAAATAAATAAGTTATAGTTTTATCCTTTAAATACACAGAAATTTGAACCAAACAAATACAGCATTATAAAATTCCATCGCAGAACGAAAAGTTACATTTTTGTTCGGTTCAAATACCTATACATTTAAAGGACAAAATTAAAATTTCTTAAATAATTTGTTGTCATAATACAGTGCTCTATTAAATTCACTGAGCATATTGGGAATTAAATCAATGGCTTTTCCAAAAGGCCATATGAAATGTTTCATATAAAACAATTTCTATGTCGGAAAGGAAGCAAAAGCAAGCAAAATTGTATTGAAACTTTGTTTGAAACATGTGAAAGAGCAGAAATTAATTATATTACTTACGGTTTACACTGTATTATTTCTTAAAATTTCGAAAAATTCATTAACATCATATTGATGTGTGAATCGTTTCGAATATTAATTACATTGTTGTTTGGAGACAAGGCCGCATGGAACGGGAAAGAAATTATGAGAAGGCTCCACCTTGTTACACATAAATTCGGTCAGTATGAAGGTAGAAATAAAAGGAAATATCGAACTTTTATTTAAAACAAAACATTCTTAAAATCTCAATCATAATCTCAATAATGTTCACGAATAGCATAAACGATTCACGCAAATACAGGTTCATATTGATGTGTGAATCTTTTCGAATATTAATTACATTGTTGTTTCGAGACTAGGCCTCATGGAACTAGAAGGAAATTATGAAGTAATTAATGCGAAGACTCCGCCATGTTAAATTTAAATCCGGTGAGTATGAAGGGCAGGAATAAAATTAAATATCGAACTTCCATTTAAAACCAGAAACATTCTTAATATCTCAACCATGATCTCAAAAATGTTCACGAACAGCATAAAAGATTCACGCAAGTACAGGGTTTCGATGAATTGTTTGTCACTTTTTTGTATTTCATTTCTTCTCATTCTCATGCCTCCTCATTCTATGACATAAAGTCAGGTCTACCTCAAGGTTCAGTCTTAGGCCTATAATATATACTCGTACAATTTATATAGCTGATTTTCCAATTTCTAATGAAGTATTGGCGGCTACTTTCGCTGATGACACTGCTATTCTTGCTTCACATGAAGATCCAGCATCTGAAAACCTGCAGAATGAATTGAAAGAAACAGAAGACTGGCTAATTAAATGGAGAATACAAGCGAATTAAAACAAATCAGTTCATGTTACTTTCAGAACCAGAACTGAAAACTGTCCTCCTGTAACACTGTACAACAAAGAACTTCCTGAAGCAGACGATGTTAAATATTTAGGTATGCATTTATATCGCCGCTTAACAAGGCGTAAACATATTGAAACTAAACGTAAAGAATTACATTTTAAAACGTCAAAAATCTATTGGTTAATTAGACCTAAATCAAATCTGTCATTAGAAAATAAACTTCTTGTTTATAAAGTCATACTAAAACCAATCTGGACATACGGCATCCAACTGTGGGGGAACTGCTAGCAACTCAAACATTGAAATACTGCAGAGGTATCAGTCAAAGCTTTACGTTCCATTGTCACTGCACCATGGTATGTACGTAATGATGTCATTCATCATGATCTAAACATTACAACTGTAAAAGAAGAAATCTCTAAGTTCAGCAAAAAATACCTGCACCTATTAAATCAACATCCGAATCACCTTCTTCTTCTTCTTCTTCTTCTTCTTCTTCTCCTTCTTCTTCTGCTGCTTCAAGCTGTAGGCTTTAAGCCCGTTGCGGCTCCTTTATTTCTTGTATCCATCTTTTTGCTGGTCGGCCGATACTTCTTTTTCTAATGGGTCCATAGTCAGCGATTATTTTCGGGGTTCTATCTTGGCTCATGCGTTGTACGTGTTCCCACCATTTCTGTTTATACTCATCTACAGTTTCTAACAGACTGTTAACTTTTAGATTGTTTCTTATTTCCTCATTCCTGATGTGATCCAGTCGAGTTACTCCTACTACACTTCGAAGAAATCGCATTTCAGCTGCCTGTAGTCGACTTCTATCTTTCTCTTTTAACGTCCAAGTGTCACTCGCATATAAGTCCGTTGGTATTGCCATAACTTTATATAGTTTAATCTGTGTATCTTTCCTAGTTTTATTACGGAGTGTTCTTCTAAAGGTCCCACATATATTGGTAAATTTGGCGATTTTATAATCAATATCTTTTTCATGAGTATATGATAGATGGCAGCCAAGGAAGTTAAAAGTATTAACTTGTTCTAAGATATAGTCCGAATCACCATTAATTAAATTTGCTGGATAATAGTCAAACCATAAGAAGACTTAAAAGGACCAATGCTCTTGAACTTCCATTCATTTTTACTACAGCTATTTAAAACATTGTTATTTTTCTTTTGGAGTGTTGTCATGGAATAACATCTCCACTCATGTTAAATTCTTTTATAATATTTACTTATTGTCTGTTATAGATAGATTGTAAATGTACCATAAATGTAAAAAAAAAAAACTTTTTTGTATCCAGTTTCCTCACTTTGTAACGATTCAGAAGTTGTAAGGAAGATTTTGGATTAAATCAGCATTAAAACACAATCTAAAAGTTTTCTAAGAACTTCATGAAAAGAATAAGAAAGTTTATACACTGAGACACAGCCCTTAACTATCATGTGAGCGATTGCGGTATGTGGAGCAGAACGGATCGGAGAAGCAGACGTCTAAACAAACAAGACATGCAATTTTAAAAATAACCAGGGAGGAAAGGGTACACTTAGATACGAGTAGCTGCTTGTAAGACGACTTATATTGCACTTGAAAAGGAGAACAATGCATCCGCATTTTCTATTGTGTCGTATTCTGAAAATTTAGTGTCAATGTTGATTCGCTTGCACATGCATTTACCCGTACTGTACATGATAACATTTCTCATGTCGTAAAAGTGCACTGTTTTGCGTCCTGGATATTGGCTTGTGTTATTGCACATCTGAGTGTGATTCGAAACGTTCCTTCATGACTTCATAATGCGTCCATGGATCATAAAACATGAAATAATCCGAGTTCCTTTCAGACTCAAAGTGTGAGAATTTTTACGTTCTGGATTCATAAATGTTTCCCAATTTAGAATTTATCTTGTTTTACTGTAGACTGTAATAACGAATGGGAAGGAAAATTACGGGACAGATTAATATATTGATTTAAGGGGTTAGGTACAGTTTACAGCAGTAAAGTTTTTGGAAATATTCAAATTTTTATTCTCTATTACTGTAAATTGTACAATAATGAAAATTTGTATGTGTAAAATACTGTCCTTCTGCTATATGAAAATAGTGCATTATGCAACAAGCTTATAATGATAGTAAATAAGAATCGATTATGGATATTTATGAAACTCGCTTGCGCTCTTTTCATAATTTTCATACGAGCTTCTTAATTACCACTATAGGCGAGTTTCATACGACTTTTTATGCTCGACCATATTTCTAACTTGAAATTACCGGTATTCAGATGTATACATTTTATTTGTAACTGACAAGATCGGAAGTGACCTTGTTCTAGGTCGTGAATTGTGAGATGTGCGCAGACGCGAAAGTATTGATTTTTTCCGAGGAACAATAATGTCATTGACCTTGACGTAGTCCCGTTAAACTTGATAATATTATAACCTTGATTATTGAATTCGAAATTGAAAAACGAGATGACAAATTGAATTTATTTGAATATTATTTACAATTAACGCTAATTATTATAGTAACAGAACATAACCTTCTGCGACAGTATTGGATTTCCAGCCTCCGTGACTTCGCTAATTCTCTTTCGATTGCATATCCGAGAATAATCGATACTTGCGGTTTTATAACGGTACAAAGCTGACTTGTCATTGGCTGAACACATGTAAGCTGAGTTATCATTGGCTGAAGACCTGTACTTTAATGAGTAGGTGTACTTTAATGACATGCATTAAAGGACTGCTACCAGATGTATAATTAGTACATTTCGGCATGGTCGAGCATAAAAATACTTTCACAATTTAAAAAAAATTATTTATATATTTTTTTTCAAAATTAAAAATGTTGGCAGTTCACTGTGTAGTGATGAAGCGTTTCCCTCATAGCTCATAAACTTTTTAATTTTTTCATGTTCTCTCTCTTTTATTTTATTGCTGAAACTCGTGTTTTATTTTTTATCAAACAATCTATCAAAGGCAGAGGAGTGATTTTGCATAATATTGCAGATATGGCATGCATAAATACACACAAAAAATTTCATCACAGAATGTTGGATAGTTTTTAGTTGTGTGGGAAACGCTTCATCACTGCACAGAGAACTGAATTTGGAAACAAAAATGTAAATAATTTTTTTTATCGTAAAAATATATATATTTTTTTCCATATAGCAGAAGGACAGTGTTTTACAGACATTAATTTTCATTATTGTACAAGATACAGTAACGGAAGAAAAAATGTTGAATATTTCCAAAATTTTACTGCTGTAAGCTGTACCTAACCCCTTAAGAAAGTTATATTGTTCTGAAGAAGGTGTCAAATAATTATTCAGAGTTTAGGTCAATGAATCAAACGACACCTGTTTAAAAATCATTGACTTCAAAGCCAATTGTATATGAACGTATCAAGATACTCAAATCATATTTATACATTTATAATTTTACAGGGTGGAAGTGAAATAGTTTTGCAGATTTTCATGTTGTATGTAACAAAAAGCTATAATATCATATTGGTGGAAAGTTAATAGTTGAAAAAGAAAAAAAAAAGTTTTTTTTTTTTCTAAAATGTTTAACAACCTCGTATTCGGTAACTATTGTGAATAGGATCGTGATTTTTATCCATATCGATAGGAAAACTAATAAAGAATAATTTATCCCTCTGTCGTATTTCAATTGTGTGGACGGTTTTCATGTAAATTTAATTTTAAAAACTTCTAATTTCAAGTTACTACACGATGCGAGATGGTTGCAATGTCGTAACAGAGAACAGCTCATCTAGCGAGACACACCGAGTTCAATGACCTCTTACATCTGTACCACGAGTAGAGTGTGTTAGCGGCGATGTTGTCGGACTGCTGAAACTTCAAACTTAATTTTCTAATTAACCGTGCATTTAATCACAAAACGTAATATAGGTTTTCTATTCATTTAAGTGTACCCTATCGTCCCTTTCAATCAGGAAGGTTATTTCACTTCCGCTCTGAATAATTACGAATTTCAAAACGTAGAATAATTTACATATCTGGGATGTATGATTAACGATGAAATTCGGTTTGGGAAGGAAATCACGCACCGCTTAGCTAGGACAAACAAATGCTACTACAGTCTTCAAAAACACCTGGGGTCAAATCCCCTACCCAGAACAACAAATCTAATTTACGACTCTAAATACAGTAATATTATCTGTATTTTTATATTCGGCAGAAACGTGGATTCTAACAAAAAATTCAGCAGTATCTTATTGCATTCGAAATAAACATTTTGAGGAGGATTTTTAGCTCCATTCTCGAAAGGATACGTGGAGAGTCATCGAAATAAAAATTTTGAGAAGGATTTTTAGCTCCATTCTCGAAAGGATACATGGAGAGTCATCGAAATAAAAATTTTGAGGAGGATTTTTAGCTCCATTCTCGAAAGGATACATGGAGAATCATCGAAATAAAAAATTTTGAGGAGGATTTTTAGCTCCATTCTCGAAAGAATGCGTAGAGAGTTATCGCAATAAAAATTTTGAGCACGATTTTTAGCTCCATTCTCGAAAGGATATATGGAGAGTCATCGAAATAAAAATTTTGAGGAGGATTTTTAGCTCCATTCTCGAAAGGATATACGGAGAGTCACCGAAATAAAAATTTTGAGGAGGATTTTTAGCTCCATTCTCGAAAGGATATATGGAGAGTCACCGAAATAAAAATTTTGAGAAGAATTTTTAGCTCAATTCTCGAAAGGATACATGGAGAGTCATCGAAATAAAAATTTTGAGGAGGATTTTTAGCTCCATTCTCGAAAGAATGCGTAGAGAGTTATCGCAATAAAAATTTTGAGCACGATTTTTAGCTCCATTCTCGAAAGGATATATGGAGAGTCATCGAAATAAACATTTTGAGGAGGATTTTTAGCTCCATTCTCGAAAGGATATATGGAGAGTCACCGAAATAAAAATTTTGAGGAGGATTTTTAGCTCCATTCTCGAAAGGATACATGGAGAGTCATAAAAATAGTGAGCTGAGAATCCTGTATAAAGATCCAGATACAGTAGCAAAAGTGAAAGCCGTAAATTATGTTGGCTAGGTCATATTTCACGTCGAACAGACAGAGGTGTGGATATGTGACGGAGAAACATGTGAGAAAGTTTGACAATGTTCTTGCAACAATGTTGGATGTTGGAAATAGTATTACAGAAGAGTGTGAAAAATCAGCCATTATATTTCGTAAATGAGGGAAAGGTGAAACGAATGACTATCGCCACGTTAATTAAAGAACGAAAATTAGCTTAAATATTCATGTTCATTAAATTCAAGTGCCATGATCTGGGACTGTTCCCTTGTAGGTATAGGACAGAGGGGTTTACATTGCCATAAGAGTCCTATGTACAAAAACAATGAAGAAATAACTTAATCATTGGATTAAGTTTAGAAATTAGCAGTCTTTAACAAATTGTAAAACTGGAGGAAATCGTATTTTATGGTTGCTAATTTAAAACCTGATGTTCTCTTGTTTTATAAATAGTCATAGCCTGCTAATTTCTAAACATCGTTCACTGATTAAGTTATTTCTTCATTGTTTTAAACACATGTTTTTTTAAGACAAAGTTAAATTCCTATGTCCTATTACCATAGGGTTCATAAATTCGTACGCAAACAATCACTAACCTCAGAATGTATCTTACAAGAAACATGATTACTTCTGTGGGTATTCTTCAAAATTTGTTGACCCTAAAGTTTTCGTAAACAGATAATT
Source organism: Periplaneta americana (assembly GCF_040183065.1). Classification (NCBI taxonomy): domain Eukaryota; kingdom Metazoa; phylum Arthropoda; class Insecta; order Blattodea; family Blattidae; genus Periplaneta; species Periplaneta americana. The sequence goes on from NC_091123.1 coordinate 35,979,714, forward strand.
TTCGTAATTTCAAGGGAAAAATTATTCCAGGGCCGGGTATCGAACCCGAGACCTTTGGCTGAGCTCGCCAACGCTCTACCGACTGAGCTCCCCAGGAACTATACCAGACTCCGGCTCAATTATTCCCCTTATATCCACATAGTCAAGAGGGTTGACAGAACGCCAGAGCTAGCATTGAGTGCACACTTTCTGTGTGACTTAATTTATTGTATATACAAATCTGACTTCCAGGTATAGTTCCCTGTAAAGCTGACTTCACTGCATTCTTTCGTAAAAGTACTTTACCTTAATGAGTAGGTTCAGTTGATCTTTCGCAAACGTGCCGTACCCAATTATTTATACAATTTATTTTGTGTGTACTATCTTGCAATTTTGATTACTGGTAGGCTATTAAATTCATATAATTGCGCTATGTTTACAGAAATTTATTGTGATTGTCATAATTTATATTTATTACACATAGGCCTAATTTGTTTAGATTATTTTAGTAGATACTTGCTCTCAATATTGGAATTCTGTAGTTCATTTAACATAATGCTAATTTGTCCACATTGATTGCAACTATGAACGAAAACCCTAATTAATTTTACACAATTTTAGTTTGTCTACAGACAAATGGAACCATGATTTGATATTTATTTTATATGTCATGTGTAATTTTAGGCTGTATCAGGGGCGATTTCTCAGGGCATGCTATGCTTGCTGCGCAAGCCCAATATTTTCGTAGAATGTGTATTTCTCAAAATTGCATTACGTACATTCAAATTTATTTTGATTTTTGGAATACTATATAGGCGTAATACCATCCGAGGTTGCACACCGCAAGTATCGCAACGCTTGCTCGTTTCTCGGAGCTACAGGAAAGACGTAGAAATAGCGAGAATATGATGCGCGCTCAAGTGCCTTCCTCCTTAGTCCGTCCTAGGCGCACATGCATCTGTTATGTATTGTTTGAAGCTCTAGTCCGAGAGCTACACCAACGACTATTTAACGTTACACAGAGCAGTATTGACAGCGGGAATGTGCTGTGATTTGCGAGTGCAATGTAATTGTATGAGCGGAATGCATGTGTTAGCTGCTGCATGTATTATTAATTCTTAAACATTAATTTGAAATATTGCAAAGAGTTCGGAATTGTGTGTTATTGAAACCTTATTATTAAATCCATTTTCCCTAAGGATTATTCAAGAGAAGACAGACATAGAGAATGTGCGCTCGTTCAGTGCAGCTCAATACAACAATAAGCATTGGTTGGTAGGGTCGAAAAAACTAAATAAACTGTTTTGTTGGCCATGTTTGTTATATTATATCGAACTTCTACATCTGATAAGCGCATATGATCCATGACTCATAATGATTTCATAATTATAAAATAAATCATTTATGTGGTCTGATTATTTTGTATTAATTATGAATTATTATATCCTCCCGTCTTCCCCTATGAATAGAAGAGCAAGCCTAACTTTCGTGACTAGCATTCGCCCCTGGGATATATATTGTTAATGTGCTGTATATAGTGTAGTGTAAATATTGTTTACAGTTACTATATATAATTTTTTATTCTAAATTTAAATTATAATATAATGTATATAAATTTATAACTATAAAGTGCCTACGGGTGAAATAAGTTACAAATAAATAGAATAATTAACATTAAAACGAAAATATGTTCATACGAAGGTCTCAGATGTTTGCTTGGATTTCCCAAACTACAAAATTATGTTCCTCATTTCCATACACAGAAATCGTTAAAATTTCTGCCTCAAGTCTTGCATGTGACGTCGCTCAAGAGAGATGATTTCTGCGAGGACGAAGCGAGTGTTGAAGGAAAATACGGATATATACGAGTTCTGAATTGAATGTTTGAGGCCGTACTCATTATCTGCGTCGCCATTATTGTCCCATCATTCCTGTCGTATCTCCTTCCTCTAATAATTCCCATGTCCCCTTGCCGTTGTAGTCTTTTGTCAAAATTTCTTTCTCCGTCGTTTAGTGGCAAAGAGGGGCTGCTAGCTCGTCTTTGAGTTCTAAGATGGCGTATTGCGGTTGTTGACTTAGCAAGGCGGTGTGGCGGAGGGGAAGGGGGTCGAATCCCTCACACAGACTGGGTCATGGATGAGATAGGCTGCACAACGTAATCTTGCTTGATCCCACAAAAAGAGGTTAGAGTTCTATCCGTTTATATCACTGTCGAACTAGCTACTACAAAGACCTGACGAGAATTTGTGGCGGGATTTGCTAAAAGAGGACGAAATAACAGATCGTGCCACAGGGAACAACGCTGCCATTGCACAGAGTGGCCATTTTGTACTGCCAGGATTTGGAATGCATTAAGAATGTACTCGCTTATGTTCTGAATATGTCCTCATGAGATTAACCTCGTATTTAGTTTCTTATCATCATCATCATTATCATCTGGGATTGTCACTTTTTAAAAACAAAAACATATCTATGAACATATTCATAGTAACTCACGCGTTCTTAATTTCTATTAAATAGCATATTAGAATAAAAAATGTGTAGGGTAGTGTTGGGTAGTCTCGGACATCGGGTAATATCGGACAGTGATGTTTCTTTCATCTACCACCAGATGGTAGTACCTAAGTGACATGGTTACGTTTCTATATGCGACATCTGAACACTGCTACTACAACCTGGTGGTAGATGAAAGAAACATCACTGTACTACCATCTGGTGGTAGATGAAAGAAACATCACTGTCCGATATTATCCGATGTCCGAGACTATCCAACTCTCCCCTAAACGAGATAAACTGTCGAAATTATATAGTCAGTACATATTGGTCTACTGAACAAAATATCTATGGTCCATCCCAGGAATCTGTGGAGCAGAAAGACGAAACAAGACCTCAGCGCTAGTGGTATGTGGGAGGGCTAGGGCCAATGACTGCTCTGGGGGAGGCATTGCTTGAACGAAGCGAGCAATCGCTTGCAGGAGGGGATCATTTCTATCTGAACTCTACTGTACCTCCTACCACGAGCATCTTACCCCTTAGCGAACTCGTGCTGATGCTGCCCGCAATACACTTCGGCACAGCTAGAATCCGCCCCCATCCTACGCGAAGTTACTACACAGGTTTCTGGGTAGGACCATAGTGAAATTTGAGGATATATTATTTTATTTTTAATTGTAACATACCATGATAGTATGATACCTGGATCCGGACCTCGAAGAGCCCGTCAGGCATACTTATCTATAATTATTGACTTTCTGTGTGCACAAATGTAGCTTCTATACAGTACCGAAGTTTGTAGTTGCGATTAACAATGTATTTCATCTCATAAGTTTGTATATACAGGGTGAATAAAGTAATGTCAATAATTTCAGGGAGCCATTCTTTAAGATGTTTAAAACCAAAAAGTTAAAAAAGTATGTTCGTTTTCCTTCCATTTATAGATTAAACTGCTTTCATGTGTAATATTTCATAGCGTGTTTGGAAAAGCCATTGATTTAATTCCCAATATGCTTAGTCACTTTGAGAGAGCAGTGTATTATGATCATAAATGTTCGATAGAATTTTAGTTTTGTCATTAAATGTGCTGAAATTTGATCAGAACAAATGAAACATTTTAAAATTTCCATTTTTGATAACGAAAAGTTACACTTGTTCAGATCAAATTTCTACACATTTAAAGGACAAAATTAAAATTATTTCTATCATTTATTATCACAAAACACTGCTCTCTTAAATTGACCGAACATATTGGGAATTAAATGACTACTTTCCCAAAACACGTTATGAAATATTTCATATAAAACAATTTTTATCTCGAAAAGGAGGCAAAAACAAGCAAAATTGTATTAAACTTATTTGTTCGAAATATCTCAAAGAATAACCCTATGAAATTAGTGACATTACTTACGGTTCGCTCAGTATAAATTGTAACTATGATTATTAACTTTCCATTTAATATTAGTTTGTAGGTTGTAACCATGCTAAAGGATTTTACATACATACATACATGGATACACGCACGCACGCACATACATACATAGACCTACATACATGGATAGACGCACGCACGCACATACATACATACATGCATGCATACATACATACATACCTACATACATACATACATACATACATACATTCATACATCCAGTCCGCGTAAAATTTCTACCACGGAACTAGGAAAGATCGTGCTGCCCAACTTCTAATCACTAGATTGTGCACCAATATGCCTGGGTTAAATTCCAAATCTCTCCGCAGTGCATATGAAGAGAAGGCATATGTCACTATTGATTTTTAATTGGTTATTTAAAGACGCTATATCAACTACGAGGTTATTTAGCGTCGATGAAATTGGTAATAGAGAGATGGTATTTGGCGATATGAGACCGAGGATTCGCCATAGATTACCTGGCATTCACCTTACGGTTTGGGAAAACCTCGGAAAAACCCAACCAGGTAATGAGCCCAAGCGGGGATCGAACACGCGCCCGAGCGCAACTTCAGACCGGCAGGCAAGCGCCTTAATCGACTGAGCCACGCCGGTGGCGTCACTGTTGATAGTGATTCGTCTGTCGGAGGGGGACGTTAAGGCTGGCTGCCCCCTTGAGTGCTATTCGGTAAGAGTAGGCTACGTGCCGGCACCGGGTTTCCCCTTCTCCCTTATTCATCATTTTCACTCTTTGCCTACATTACACTTACACGAACTCTTATACATACACTGATCCTAGTACATGAGATAAGTCTCCACAGCTACATATCATGCATAGCGTGGCACGCCGAAGTGGTATGCAAACTTGAAAATGAGTCCTGCCGTCTGTCAACAATATACGGAACCTGAATCATTCGAGTGAAGTGGGTAGGCTTTAGATACATACATTATATGCACATACAGATTCATAGAAAATAGTCTACACTCATACATAATGCATATTAATACAAGGACTAAAGTAGCTGAAATTTTAAAATAAATGATGATGATGATGATGATGATGATGATGATAATGATGATGTCAACAATGAATTACTCGGTTGTTTGTTAATTAAATATATTTTCTTGAGTAATTTTGTTTCGTAGAAATAATGTCCAAACCAACACAAGTCCTGTGCAAGTCAGTTGAGTCAAAATTATGGCTGTGCGTTGTCGTAGTAGAAATTGCGTGGTTGCAGCCTCCATCGGTGGTGTCATTATATTTCTATACATTTGCAAAAAGGCAGGCTTTTGCATTTATTCCTACCCTCAAACCACGCGAAATCCCAAATGTGGGTCGTCAGTAATTAAATTTCTACGGACGATTAAACTCGTGCGTAACAATAAACGTAATTAATATAATTACATTCATACATCATACCCATTTAAATGTAATGCGTTTTGCATAATTTAAAGTCGATCAAGTCATGCCCACACAATCTTCGGAAAAACGGGGCGATTTCGAAATATACTACACTATTCAAATACAGCAAAAACGACGTATGTTAAACATTTTATATTCGCGTTTACTGTCCACAAACTACAGTCCTCAGTGCTCTTAAGATTGCTCTGCTAACCGAGGTCGATGAAATTTTAAAGATAGACAAAATCCTAAGCATGGCTTCCTCCGTGTCATATAAATTTACTGCACGTAAAACAATCTTGTCTCTGACAAAGGGCTACTGGCAAAATCTGCCAGCCATTTCTTGCCCACGTTCAATATTGAACCGAATAGCGTCTGTAGGTGAACTACAATAAGATCTAAAGCTGATAGTAGAGCTATAATATATATATATATATATATATATATATATATATATATAACAAATACTAGAACTGAAACAACTAGAATTAGTACTAGAACCAGAACTAGATCTAATGCTAGAACTAGATAAATAGAACTTGTACTAGAACTAGAACAATTAGAACTGATATTGTAACTGTAATGAGAACAATTAATAATAGACCTAAAAAAACTACAGCTAGAACAACCAGATATAGAACAATAACTAGATATAGAGCTATACTGTAACTAGAAAAACTAGAGATAGTACTAGAACTAGAGCAACTAAATCTAATACCAGAACTAGAAAATAGAACTTGTACTAGAAAAAACTAAAATTTCTACTATATCTACAACTATGAGAAATAGAACTAAAACTACATCTAGAACAACTACAGCGAGAAATAGAAATATAACTAGATTTAGAACTAAAATTCTAATATATATTTCACTGTGTTCATATTTATTGTGTACATTTTATTTAAATGTAGGTTTATGATGTTATTATGTAAATATTGTTTACTTATCACTTAACAATTATGTATTCCACAGTGCTTGTTTAGTTATTTTTTTTTTGTACATTTTATTCCATCATTGTGGATTTCAGGTGTTATTTGCCCCTAGCGACATTAAAATTATATACTCCACTGTGTTTATTTTTATTTTTTTGTGTACATATTTATTTAGTAACCACTTTCTGATTCTATTATGGAAATCGTATCCGTTTATAACTTCAAACTAGTATGTACCCAGGTAATGACTTAAATTGAATACAGTTGTGTCACATACGTTTGGATATCAATAGTGTAGTTATATGTTTAACAATGTAAGCAGGTTTACTCCAGGTTGAGTGTAAGAGAAGCCGTAAGGTCTTATCTCTGCCAAGGTAAACAATATCATTGTTATTATTATTATTAAGTATTTATATTTATCTAATTACAGAACCATTAACCTTTAAAGAAACCGACAAGAAAATGCTGATCCACCTAACTCCTCGTTCGTGCATCCTGGAAACACTTTGCGACTAAATCGTCTACAATTGGCAACAACAAAGAAAATGACAAATTTTAAAATCTTTTATGCTCGACCATGCCGAAATATAGTAATTATACACCTGGTAGCAGTCCTTTAATGCATGTCATTAAAGTACATGTGCTTTCAGCCAATGAGAACTCAGCTTACGGGTGTTCAGCCAATGATAAGTCAGCTTTGTACCGTTATAAAACCGCAAGTATCGATTATTCTCGGATAAGCAATCGAAAGAGAATTAGCGAAAAGTCACGGAGGCTGGAAATCCAATACTGTCGCAGAAGGTTATGTTCTGTTACTATAATAATTAGCGTTAATTGTAAATAATATTCAAATAAATTCAATTTGTCATCTCGTTTTTCAATGTCGAATTCAATAATCAAGGTTATACCAAGTTTAACGGGATTACACAAGGTCAATGACATTATTGTTCTTCGGAAAAAATCAATACTTTCGCGTCCGCGCACATCTCACAATTCACGACCCAGAACAAGGTCACTTCCGATTTTGTCAGATACAAATAAAATGTATACATCTGAATTATTTTCAAGTTAGAAATATGGTCGAGCATAAAAAGTCGTATGAAACTCGCCTATAATGGTAATTAAGAAGCTCGTATGAAAATTATGAAACTCGCTTGCGCTCGTTTCATAAACAACCATACTCGCTTCTTAATTACTATCATTATAGGCTCGTTGCATAATGTACTATTAAAATAACAATGTTCTACTTGTTGTTTAAGCTTCAGCTGTTCTAGCTCTAGTTTTTCTAGTATTAGCACACTAGTTAATAATAATATTATTGTATTATTATTAACTAATTATATTATTATTATGTTATTAACTAGTGTTCTAGTCCTAGAAAAACTAGAGCTAGAACAACTGAAGCTTAAACAAGTAGAACATCTAGAACTAGGCAACTGCAGCTAAAACTAAAACTGGAACTAAAGCTAGACCTAGAGCTAAAACTAGAAATAAAACAACTGGATATAGAACTAGAATAACTAAAACTGCAACTAAAACAACTTTATAACTATAACGACAACTATTGCAACTAAAACTTTAATCAAGTAGTACTAGAACTAGAAATATAGCGATAGAACAAACAGGATCATAACTAAAACAACAGGACCTCTAACTATAACAACTAGTACTAGAAGATCTAGAGATAGATCTCGAACAACTAGAACAACAATTCGAACTACAACTAGAACTGGAACAACTAGAACTACAATTCGAACTATAACTAGAACTGGAACAACTAGAACTAGAGGTACAACTGTAGACAGAACTAGAACAGCTATAACTACGACATTTAGACCTAGAACAACTACAACTGAAATTAAAATTACTACCACAGCTCTACGTTACTAAATGCAAAAAACATTGGTACGGTTAGGTCAATATGTGATTGTCTACGAAAGGGGTAATGAAGAGAGGAACCCAACTTTTGGTTAACGCGTGTATAACTTCTTAGTGCTTAGGACTTTCAATTTCAGTAACGAAATTTAATGTTCCGTATGACTTGTGTCACAAAACATTTAAAACAAATTTAGACTATGAACTTATTGATGAAAATAATTACAATTTTATAACCAACTAGTAACGGAACTAGAACTAACAAGCGATTAAATATAATTAGTTCAAGCAGAGCCACGTGACCAGAAGTGCACTAGCTTTCTGGAACAGGTCTTGCTTCATCTTCAAAAATAGAATCGAGGGGTCTGCAAACACTGCTATCTTAACTCAGTAGATTAATTAAATATTAGTATATGAAACAGTAGTACATATTGTGTTAAGGAAGATCTTCTGAAAACAATGTCGATAATGCACTATTTTTGCAGACAATTTTATGATCCATGAAAGTAGCTTCCTTTCTGCACTGCAGCAACAAATAATCTTTCTGGAGACGGCAGAACAACTCCTTTACTTTAATGGGGAAGGAGTCTTCGACTTGCCACAGAGTCACCGGACGCTTATACAATATTCTCATCCATCTCTACAAATTTCATCCACATAATGGCTTTCGATCCGCCGCTGGGTCGCAATTTGAGACATCCGCTTCCTTGATTAAACTTTCAAAGTCTTTTTTTCCCTTCAGATTCACTTTTAGCGGCTAACTTTTCTTTAAGGTTCCGCTATGAATCTAGAACACTGGACAGCTTCATGCAGAAAGCTATTCTTTACTTATGACATTTACGGTATACAAGATTATCAACACAATTATTCATTTTTTAATTTAGTTCTTCGTCTTCAAGAACTGGGCTATGATGTTCGTTGCAGATCCATTAGCTGAAGTCATTTCTCCTGGATAGTCGTGCGTTCCGTTATGCTTTGAATGTGGCCTATGAAATTACTTTAAAAAATTAATAATGGAATACGAGTTTCTACTCTACTGTATAATATGCAATTTCATTTGTAGGTTACGTAACATACACTCTTGGAATGTACTATACTGTATAATATGCAATTTCATTTGTAGGTTATGTAACATACACTCTTGGAATGTACTATACTGTGTAATATGCAATTTCAATTGTAGGTTATGTAACATACACTCTTAGAATGTATTATACTGTATAATATGCAATTTCATTTGTAGGTTATGTAACATACACTCTTGGAATATACTATACTGTATAATATGCAATTTCATTTGTAGGTACACTGTTGGAATGTACTGTACTGTTTAATATGCAATTTCATTTGTAGGTTAGGTTATGTAACATACACTCTTGGAATGTACTATACTGTATAATATGCAATTTCATTTGTAGGTTATGTAACATACACTCTTGGAATGTACTATGCTGTATAATATTCAATTTCATTTGTATGTTATGTAACATACACTCTTGGAATGTACTATACTGTATAATATGCAATTTCATTTGTAGGTTATGTAACATACACTCTTAGAATGTACTATACTGTTTAATATGCAATTTCGTTTGTAGGTTATGTAACATACACTCTTGGAATGTACTATACTGTATAATATGCAATTTCATTTGTAGGTTATGTAACATACACTCTTGGAATGTACTATACTGTATAATATTCAATTTCATTTGTAGGTTATGTAACATACACTCTTGGAATGTACTATACTGTATAATATTCAATTTCATTTGTAGGTTATGTAACATACACTCTTGGAATGTACTATACTGTATAATATGCAATTTCATTTGTAGGTTATGTAACATACACTCTTGGAATGTACTATACTGTATAATATTCAATTTCATTTGTAGGTTATGACACATACACTCTTGGAATGTACTATACTGTATAATATGCAATTTCATTTGTAGGTTATGTAACATACACTCTTGGAATGTACTATACTGTATAATATTCAATTTCATTTGTAGGTTATGTAACATACACTCTTGGAATGTACTATACTGTATAATATGCAATTTCATTTGTAGGTTATGTAACATACACTCTTGGAATGTACTATACTGTATAATATTCAATTTCATTTGTAGGTTATGTAACATACACTCTTGGAATGTACTATACTGTATAATATTCAATTTCATTTGTAGGTTATGTAACATACACTCTTGGAATGTACTATACTGTATAATATGCAATTTCATTTGTAGGTTATGTAACATACACTCTTGGAATGTACTATACTGTATAATATTCAATTTCATTTGTAGGTTATGTAACATACACTCTTGGAATGTACTATACTGTATAATATGCAATTTCATTTGTAGGTTATGTAACATACACTCTTGGAATGTACTATACTGTATAATATGCAATTTCATTTGTAGGTTATGTAACATACACTCTTGGAATGTACTATACTGTATAATATGCAATTTCATTTGTAGGTTATGTAACATACACTCTTGGAATGTACTATACTGTATAATATTCAATTTCATTTGTAGGTTATGTAACATACACTCTTGGAATGTACTATACTGTGTAATATGCAATTTCATTTGTAGGTTATGTAACATACACTCTTGGAATGTACTATACTGTGTAATATGCAATTTCATTTGTAGGTTATGTAACATACACTCTTGGAATGTACTATACTGTGTAATATGCAATTTCATTTGTAGGTTATGTAACATACACTCTTGGAATGTACTATACTGTGTAATATGCAATTTCATTTGTAGGTTATGTAACATACACTCTTGGAATGTACTATACTGTGTAATATGCAATTTCATTTGTAGGTTATGTAACATACACTCTTGGAATGTACTATACTGTATAATATGCAATTTCGTTTGTAGGTTATGTAACATACACTCTTGGAATGTATTAAATGTCTACCTCTATAATTCGTGACAATAAAACCTAGTAAATTGAATGAGGATGTAATTAGTCACTACGATGGCTGAGTGACCTAGATATTCGCCTGTCACTCAGGCATACTGAGTTCGAGTCCCTGTCATTTCTGGGATTTTTCATTTAAAAAATAATGGTAACTCTTATGACAGATAAGGTCGCAATTAGAGATATGACGTAGAAATAAGTGTTTCTTATCGGATATGGAGAGGATAAATTGGAAATTGATCGTCACATAAAAATGCAACAAATACAGGGACATCATTTTATTTTTACTTCAACTTTTATTGCACCTGAGTTTTTGAATGTACTTCGTCCTCACCCTTTCTACCCGTCCTCCACACAGATCCAAGACCCCATATAAGTCATAGTAGCCTTACGGTCATAGTAAACAGTACGTTCCAAAAATATGTTCGCGTTTTCCAGTGACGAAAGAGCATTCAATATGCCTACGTCGCATTCCGATTTTCCCCACCTGCTTCTATTAGCCTCTCTGCAAAAGGCTAGTGGCTGGGCTGTCTTAGCTCTTTTCTGAGAACATTAATTTCTGTTAGGAATTGGACGTCTACGTAATAGTATACCCATATAACTGTTTAAAATAACTTACATAAAAGGGCCTCGTTAAGTAATAAACTGTCACGTGATTTCCCCCCTTTCTACGATCTTGCGACATAACCACTTGGACGGACAGTAGATAGCATGTCTGAGTAATTTTATCTTTTTTGATCGAGCAGAAGTGAAGATTGAATTTACAGTACGTAAGGTACTCTTTTACAGAGTAGGTATAGTACGAAGGACGAAATTGGTAATTGGAATTACACACGTTAGAACTGAAGCCTGTATCGAAATGAAGGGCCACAATTTTGAAAAATGTATTTAATTATCCATATTATTATTATTTTTCAATTTAACTTCATTCTCTATAGTGTACGCTAATGTGCTGTAGACAGTACAATATACACTGCATAATGAATACGTATGGACAGTTCAATTCGTGAGTAAAAACAGTCATTATTAATATGTACTGTATTTTGATTAAACAAAAACCTAATGGGAATTATCAAACTCAAAAGCGTGATTTTCCTAGTTTACGTAAATGAACGAACTACTCTTCTTCTCTCCTATACCTAGTAAAGTGATTTGTTTGTATATTACGTCAGTATCATCGAACTCCAGTCGTGGAAGGGGGTAGCAAACGGTGTTTCCGGTTCTCAAGCTTGATCCAAAGATATAGCCAGGTTAATATTAGAAATGCTAGTAAAAATAAAATGATTTCCCTGTACAACCACACAGGAGTATACAAACTCAAATATAACACCTGCAACAACTTCTACATAGGACAGACAGGCAGATCATTTCAAACACGTTACAAAGAACACACCACAGCCATAACATAATTACAAAACACATCCATATATGCAGAACACGTCACAAATGCTAACTTCACCTACAGAGACATCAACACAGACATGGAAATTCTACACATCCAACCAAAAAGCCAGAAACTAAACACACTAAAACAATACGAAATATACAGACACACAAAAATACATCCAAATGAAATTCTCAACACACAACTCAATTTCAGAACACACACACTCTTTGACTCCACTTTACACTACACAAACACACCCCCACAGAAAACAAAAAAAGGCGCCAAGACCAGCAACAACCAGTTCTGAAGAAGGCCCATAACAGGCCGAAACATGTTAACCAGATACGATAGAATTTAACACGAGAAAGACATATAATGCATATTCCGAACCGTTTTGGAGTTATTGCCTGTAATACTATTCTTGCGTTATTATTGGAAATAACATGGGATGAACTACATATTTTATTAGGCGGAAGATCTTCATGATTACTATATCGTCGATATATAGGGGGGAGTCGGGTAGTATCGGACATCGGGTAATATCGGACAGTTAGTTTCTTTCATCTATCACACGATGATAGTACCTGATTTACATGGTTACGTTTCTGTGATGTCGCATAGAGAAACGTAACCATGTCACTCAGGTACTACCATACGGTAGTAGATGAAAGAAACGCACTGTCCGATATTACCCGATGTCCGATACTACCCGACTCTCCTCTAATAAAACATTTAAACTGATTTTCGCAATTAATTTCATCCCTGTTCTCGCCATTCCTTTCCACTTTTGGGTAATATCTAGGCCTAATTAATATAAATGTTAAAAATAGATTAACATTTCTTGAGTTTTAATTATCCAAGTCTTTATTATAATTTTGTAGTTACGATAGAGACTTTGCCGTGAATAACCTTAGTCTTTCATAATTTTCCACAAGATATTCCTTTTATCCTGTCGAACGCTTTTATAAAATCAACGAACGCGATATGGATTTGAAGATTGCAATTAATTTAAATCTAAGTAGATTTTAAATAAGTAATGCACTGTGTTACGAAATTAATTTGGAATAATCTCAGTCAATTTTTTTACAAAGTTGTCTTTCTTTTATATTTCACGATAACATAATGAATGTAATATATTCTGTAATACAATGTGAAAAGTCGATTTACATTTTACTACAATTACATAGAATACAAGAGGCAATAGTTTTATTGCCTCTGTTTTATGGAAACCAAACTAAAAAGAAAACGAGCATGAGGGAAGTAAGTAGTGGTAGTTATAGTAATAAAACAAGAAGAGAAAATAGAAACTGTTGGACTTGAAAATTGCAGTCACTGACGGATAAAATCAGGCGGTACACGCGATGCAACTAGCAGTGCTGAAAGGGTTGGTTGGATGGTCTGGTGGGGGTGGTGGTCGTGGTTGTGCGCGGGGGTGGGTGACAAGGAGAAATCGATATGAAGCAACGAACGATGGCTTTTTATACCAGAGAAGTACCAGTAGCTCAGGCGGGGCTTTATTATCCATGTATAAAAAATTCAGATTGGAGGTCGAGTCGTTGTCCCAGTTGGTATGAATAGTTTTGTAGAAATTGTTGGAATCTCGCAAACATTTTTCTGTCCTATCACGAGTGCTTTATCTCCTTTTTTCCCTCAATCTTCTCACTTCCCCTTTCTTCCATCCTTTCCCTCTTTTCTCGCAACTCAATTCATAAAGTCGGATCCGAAATTTTCTAGATGACAAAGACAGTCTTTTTGAACCTTCTTCAGCAGCCAATATTGCGTCAGTGGTATAAATCAGATGTTATTAAATTGGATACAATTTGTCTTTTTCCGAAATAAAAAGTTTCGATAGTCGTCACTAGAGTCCAATGCTTGCAAATGCTTTAAACGAGTGTTATGTATGGAACTTCATATCCTGAGAACAGACGGGTGTTACTTCTCAGCTTCCCACTTCCATACATACGGTAACATTGAATTTAGTTCAGCAAGGATTGTGCTATAAAAATTAAATAATAGCGACTACCCAGTTCAAAAGAGAAACAACTAAAAATTTGTAGTTTTAAGAAACCTGCATTTCAAAGCTTTGTGTTGCTTTGAAAAAAAAAACAAAGAATCGTGAAATTACTCCAAATTTTGTTAATGGTGTTTTACATATAATATGAATTTGAAATTATAGTGTGTTAATTGGATTTTTTTCACAGTAATATGAAGCTTTAAAATTCAGTTCTCTCAAAACTTTAAATTTTTAATTTTTTTCATTTTGAACTGGCCTGTCGATATATAAAGAGGGAATACGAAGAGAACAAGTGGAATACAAAGAGAACAAGTGGAATACAAAGAGAACAAGTGGAATACGAAGAGAACAATTGGAATACAAAGAGAACAAGTGGAATGCAAAGAGAACAAGTGGAATACAAAGAGAAAAAGTGGAATTCAAAGAGAACAAGTGTAATATCAAGACAACAAGTGGAATACAAAGAGAAGAAATGGAATACAAATAGAATAAAATACAAAGAGAACAAGTTGAATACAAAGAGAATAAAATACAAAGAGAACAAGTGGAATACAAAGAGAACAAGTGGAATACAAAGGGAACAAGTGGAATACAAAGAGAACAAGTGGAATACAAAGAGAATAAAATACAAAGAGAACAAATGGAATACAAAGAGAATAAAATACAAAGAGAACAAGGGGAATACAAAGAGAGTAAAATACAAAGAGAAGAAGTAGAATACAAAGAGAATAAAATGCAAAGAGAACAAGTGAAATACAAAGAGAATAAAATACAAAGAGAACAAGTGGAATACAAAGAGAATAAAATACAAATAGAACAAGTGGAATACAAAGAGAATGAAATACAAAGGGAACAAGTGGAAGACAAAGAGAATAAAATACAAAGAGAACAAATGGAATACAAAGAGAATAAAATACAAAGAGAACAAGTGGAATACAAAGAGAATAAAATACAAAGAGAACAAGTGGAATACAAAGAGAACAAGTGAAATGCAAAGTGAACAAGTGGAATACAAAGAGAACAAGTGAAATGCAAAGAGAACAAGTGGAATACAAAGAGATCAAGTGGAATACAAAGAGAACATACGGTATATAAGGAGAACAAGGGGACATATAGAAGGAAAGTAATACGAGAAGAACAAGGGTAATAAAACGAGAACGGAAATAGAAGGCGAACAAAGGGAATATAAGAAGAACAGGGGGAATAGAAGAAGAAGAAGGTGAAGACAATGAGAAAATGAGAATACAAGCAGAACAAGGGGAATACAAGGGAAAATGGGGAATACTGAGAGAAAATGTAGAATACAAGGGGAAAAAAGGAACGAGAGGAAAGAGGGAACACAAAGAGGAAGGGAGGAATACAAGATGGAAAAGGGGAATAAGAGAACAACGCGAATATTAGGAGAACAATAGAAATTCAAGGAGAAAAGGAGAATACAATGTAGAAATGGAGAACGTAAGGAGAACAAGATTAACAAAAAGGAAAAGAGGAGTACAAAGGGAAAAGGGCAAATACAAGAACAAGGATAATACATGGAGAATGAGGGGAATACAAGCAGGAGGAAAGGGGAGGGAAATTTGGAATACAAGGAGAAAAGGGGTATAGAAGGAGAAAGGAGGCTACAAGGAGGAAAGAGAGAATACAAGAAGAAAATGGGGAATAGAAGGAGAAAGGGAAAAATACAAGGAGGAAAGATGAAATACAAAGAGAAAAAGGGCAATCGATACAGAAGAAGAGGAATACAAGAGAACAAGAGCAACACAAGGAGAAGAAGAAGAATGCAACGAGAACAATAGAACTACAAGACGAAAAAGAGAAATATGAAGGAAATAATCATAACACAAGAATAACAAAGGAAATACAAGAGAAGATGATATGCCATTTATTAGCATGAAACTCTCGGAAGGAATTTATCGTTCATCATCACAATACTTGCAATAGTCGTAATAATAACCATATAAATTATTGTCGATTAGGATCTGAAAATCAGCCACAACTCTTAACATGTGATTTAAATAAGACTCTCCAAGTTATTTTCGTACTTTCAACGATATCTTTTTGCTTTGTAGTCTGTACTTTTCGTCATAAGAGCATCGTAATCCTAAAATCCTGAATATAAAAGAGCTCCCTTTTTTGTAGACATATCTCGAAACTTATCATGAGGATTATTGACTTCTATTCTAAGAAGTTGCTCGGAAACTTAGGCTATATTCAGGTCCTTAAAATACTTATACGCTATTATGGAGCAAGTAAGCAGTCTAGACGCAACATCTAAACCAGTATTAGTATTTCATATACTTAGGATTAACTTCTGCAAATAAATAAATAAATGACTTTCAAAATATGGTATTGCTTTCAATGCAAAAATCTCTCTGAAAAAACTGCCGTCTCGAGTCCTCTATAAATATTCTTTAACCATTAAAGAAAAATAAATTACAATAACAATAATCATCGTATACTTTTCACTTTATGGTATTAACCACTACCGGATAGGAATGAAATAAACTTTATCCGCATTGCAACAACTTTTTTTTTTTAATTTAATTTAATTATGTCCGGCTGTATAAAACGCATTGCAACAACTTTTTTTTTTAAATTTAATTTAATTATGTCCGGCTGTATAAAACGCTTCAATATTACAGAAATTATAACTAATTTCATGTAATTAATGTCACAGTCCAACATAAATGTGAAAACAAATCGGGGTGTGGCAGTGTCGGGAACACGGCCGTGAATTTTACATGAATACTTTTGGCTTAAATGGACAAATCTAGAAAAGATCTTTAGTTTCGCACCAAAATCAGTGTGCTAGCACATCGGAGTCCCGAGATATACTATCCGGAAAATTTCGCCCATGCCCAAAATGACCGCCAGTCGCCGGGGCATCCACCCGTCCCTCGCGAATGCTCGGCACCAACTCAAGGTCATTTTCGCATTGTAGTTGTATATCCGATCGAACGAGATCACATTTATTTCAATTGTGTTACTTAGGAAGTTATAGTGTCAGAATGGATCACCCTGGAAACGTTACATCCTAGTACCCCATGTGCTGGTCTGGTATTCATATCAAAATTGACTTCAATCTTTCAGCTAAAATACGTATTAATTATAACCTTCGGGGCTGCATTTCATTGGGCATCATGCATATTTGTACAGTATTTGCCAAATAACCGGACCGACCCTTGTAGCTGATACGAAAGAATCCTGTGCTGTGTATTGTGTCAAACTGCGGTAATTTCAATATGGATAGTGAAGCCAGAGGTATGTACTGCTATTTAATCTAAAAATACGCAGTTATATTTGCCGAATAGAGGTAGAAATGTAATATTGATGCCAGATGAAAATAAAACTCTCAAAGTTTTTTCGTCTGTAAGTTTGAGGCAGTGAAGGAAGCAAAAGACGGTAAGAATCGAACAAATGCAATACATTTCATTGTTACAAGTAATTATACAAGATGAATGTCTTTTGTGACTAGCAAAATTTAAATCTGTGACTCTGAAATCAGCTACAAGGGTCGGTCCGGGTTTTTTTTTTTTTTGCCACTGCTGTACAACATCAAGATTTTCTTCCTCGGCTTACTGTTCATTCTGTTGTCATTTAAAATATTTACGGAATACGCACAGAGTTATCTGGTCATTCAACTGCAGCTAGGTTATGGGAAGGTTTATATAATCGATAACTGCTATAAGAGGTTTCAGAAAGATTTATCGAACAAATATTGTTATCGAATAGATATCTGACTTTCCATAAATAGGCCATTAATAAATTCAACCTCTACCAATTTGTTTTCTTTTACTTGGTTATTTAACGATGCTGTATCAACTACGAGGTTATACATTTGTTCGGCATGGCGAATCATAATGGCCTATAGAAGGTAGGTAACACTTCAGATCATACCTATGTGCCCTGCCAATGGAACCTGTACGTAGTTCCTTAACTTTGATGGTGTTAAGTTCCAAGATAATGAACTGCCGAAAAGCAGACTTAATTAGATCACCATGAAAGCCTAAAAATATCACACGAAAGATATTCTCGGGAAACACAGTATCATGAAATAAATAATTAATGCAATGACTCTATGAAACATTATACATACTTCGTAAATGTCTTCTTCTTCACTTCAGGATTATACTTGAAGCCCATTCCGGCTTTACAGTGACTGCTTTCAACGTTTCCTTGGGTTTTCTTGGCCTCTTTTTATTTTGGGCTATATGTTTGTATTCGTCTTGGAATTCGGTTGCAAACAATTCCCTCTAGATGTTCAATCCACTGCTCTCTAAAATTACAAATATTTTCATCCAGTGATACCACGTTTAGTTCGCTTCTTATGTCGTCATTATTAATTCTATCTAGACTAGTGCAACTCTCGACTGATCGTAGAAACTTAATTTCAGATACTTACAATTTCTTTCTGCCATTGCTTGTGAAAGTCCAGATCTCTGATCCATATTACATAACTGATACTGCTATTACATTATAAAACTTTATTTGAGTGTCTTTTCTTGTTTACCCAACAGTGTTCTATTTATTTTACCACATATCTGCTGGAACATTAGAAGTTTGTTTCTACTTTGACTTATGTGTTTGTATGTGACTTCTCATCCTAAGTATTTGAAACTAGTGACCTGTTCTATAAGTGTATCATTTAAAATAATCTTAATTATGACAGTGTATTTTCCATTAAAAGTCATTGTGAATAATTTCGAGGGAAAAATTGTTCCGGGGCCGGGTATCGAACCCGAGACCTTTGGTTAAACCTACCAACGCTCTCCCACTGAGCTACCCGGGAACTCTACCCGACACCGATCTAATTTTTCCCCTCTATATCCACAGACCTCAAAGTGGGCTGACAACCGTCAAGCAACCAACATTTGAGTGCACACTAACTCTGTGTGACTTTAAATTGTGGTTTTTCTGTCACACAGAGTTAGTGTGCACTCAAATGTTGGTTGCTTGACGGTTGTCAGCCCACTTTGAGGTCTGTGGATATAGAGGGAAAAATTGGATCGGTGTCAGGTAGAGTTCCCGGGTAGCTCAGTGGGAGAGCGTTGGTACGTTTAACCAAAGGTCCCGGGTTCGATACCCGGCCCCGGAACAATTTTTCCCTCGAAATTATTCAAATTAACTTTACAGGGAGTTATTTCTGAAAGCTTAATTTGCAAAATCATTGTCTTTGTTTTATGTACTGAAATTTTAAAATTATACATCTCAACTTATTATTTGTAACTGATACATTGATATCTGTAGATCATCTTCACTTTTATTTATTAAAACCTGGTCATCCGAAATAGAATCGTCTTAATAGTAAAATCAGAAGTGATTTTAATTAGGTGATGTACCGTTCCACTGTCTGAGAATGTTGTACATAAATGTAAATATTTTTTGTGAAATTAATTTTCATTAATCACGTAGGATTGTACTTATGTGTGTCCTTGCAAATAACTAAATAGGTTTCAGCTCAAGAGCTCTGTACCCAGAAACCTTAAGAGCTAGACACTTCCTAGGTCAATAAGGACGTTGCTCCCTTTCATGTGAATTAAATAATAATAAGTTAATGCGGCCATTAAGGCGAGGGTACTTCGTCCTGGAAGGTGTTAACGAGTTTATGATGGAAAGCGGGCGGAGTGAGGTATGGCAAAGGGGTTACGCAGAGAATTCCTAAGATTGTCTTCAGATATCCCTCTCAAAATATAAATTCACATTCGTATGCATTTTGCACAGTGTGTACTGAGTGTAATTACTCGTGTATATTGTTTTGAAGATTACCTTACCACAGTCTACTATATACAGTCACGAAGCTTGAGTTTTGAGGGTGCTAGAAACAATAGACTGTGACGGTATTATTTTGCATTGCCTGTAATGAGGCGATATTAGCGATCCAAGTGGTAAGCAACTACATAATGTTTGCATATTTACTACGTATTGAGCTTCGCGACTGTATATACTAGACTGTGACCTTACTTTTAGGCGCTCTTGACTTACTTGTCTTGTCGATGTAAATTTCAGCATTTAAAATATCAACTAAAATACATAATCAATCAATGTTCTATATAAACAGAGTTTTTGTGAATCAGTTATAATATGAGTAAGACAAGTGATATTAAACGAATTGAATCATTCGTGGGAAAGTAACTATTTATATTCGGAGCTCAAAAATGGGGCACAGTATTCAGTTTCTGGAAGAGTTATTACTAAACCTCGGATTTTGGGCTAAGCGCCTATTTTACTTCTAATAGGAATATACTAAAAGTAGTTAAATATCTTCGCGTTTTATCTAAAATATGAAGTTTGGAAGGGTTTTATGGTGCCTAAAATGCCTATTTTGTTCATTGGGACCTATTTAAAGGTTTTGGAGCATAAAAACACCTTATTAATATTATGTTAATGTGTTTTTTTATATTTTTTTGTGTAGAAATGTGTAAGAAAACTTTGAATATCATGGGATGGGTTTGGTTCAAAGACCTTACAAGAGTTCGGTTGTAGGAATGAAGAAATTCCTGGAAAGTGACAGATTTTGTTGAGCAGTTGAACAGGTAGTAAGAATGTGATGACCGGGGAGAATGAATTTCTCTCTAATGAAATCAGAATTCCAAATGTTGCAACTTAGATTTAAATATGCACTAATTACTTAGGTATCATTGAGAAGATCTTTCTCCGCTTACAAGATGATTGTCCAAGAAAAGCCAAATTTGATAACAGAAAATCGAGAGAAAAACCTTGTTAAATATTGCAATGTCAATTATGGGTAATATAAATATGTTAATTGTAAATTCATTGCTAAATTAATTAATTTAATTATAATATTAACTCTTCTGTATCAGCAGCCATAGAGCAATGAGGCCTATGAATTCATAAATACCTGATTTAAGACATAACAGAAATAAAGCATCTAACCACAATCATTTTTATTGTTTTGTCGCTGTATATTTTAATGCGAAAAACTCATTAATTAATTGTAATTTTATAGTTATTGTAGTTTGAGTGGATACAAACATATTTTAGGTACATAAAATCTCATTTTAGCTGTCTGAAATTGTATCTTTAGGTGCCTAAAACTATACTTTTAGCATATTCTTCTAGCAACAGTGCATATTTCTGTACAGATTACTGTGCATATTACTGTGGAATCCCGGCCACCAAGTTACTCGAATGAGTGCGCTCCTTGTATAATGGCAGTTGACTTAATTATATATCAACATACATGCCCAACTTGAAGTCAGGCCACAAACGGAAAAACACTGTAGTAAGGGGGCTCGATCCGGTGCTGTGGATTGGACTTCGGCGTAGCTCAAGGTGAGAGCACTTGGTACGTAGAACCAAGGACCGGGTTCGATCACCGGCGCCGGAACAAATTTTTCTCCTCTAATATTGATTATACTTTTAGCGCCTATTTTAATAATTTTAGAGCCTATTTCAGGCGCCTACAAGTTGATTTTTAAGGGCCTAAAATTCTGAGATCTAGTTATTACAACTGTCAGAAAATTCAATTTAGAGCACCATTAAAAGACATACTGTACTAGCCAGTAGGGTGATGTAGGAATGAATTGTGAAGCCATTTAGAATAATCTTCGTAGTGACAAACTTGGGTTAGAAGTAAGTTTATTTATTCATGTCGTATACCCGGAATATGTTATGTATCACTAGAGACTTTTCTTTTAGAAAAAAAAAAACTGTTATCATTAATTAATTTTCAAAGAAGAATTTCTTTATGTTGTATTCCTTTTAGATGCGCTGACATTTTAGGTCCAGTTGATATATTTAAAATTAACCCCTTCAGGCCTGATGTATATTATAAAGTGTACATTGTTTCTTTTTTCTTTTTTGGAATATCTTCCATACTTTTAAATATTTTGAAAAATTCATTGTGATAGAAATGGAGAATATTATTTTGATACATTTCTATACCTGAATTACAATTAAAATTTTAAATTTTGGGGCCCCAGAGGTCAAAATTGTCCCCAAATTTTGATTTTCTGTGAAGACTTGATTGGGAATTTTGGATCCCCAGAATGATTAGCTATGTGACCAGTTTTTTTTTTTTTTTCAATTTTGTTTAATATAAATTCAGGTCTGAAGGGGTTAAAGAAAAATTCCTATAACTTAGCACATAAATATATTTTTTGTTTAAATTTAAACTATTAAAGCTAAGATTTATTTCACTTTGTTAGCACCATCGAATAACTCACTCATCCTTAATCCATCCTCGCATGTTATGGTATCGCTTGGGCTGAGAACCGGTTCCTGTGCATGAAATGTGCACGCCGTATATCTTGCTCAGTGCATGCACGCAGTACAGGATCATTTTACCATTTCTTTGTCACATACTGTAAACAGTACTGGTGATAACGGACAATTTTGCTTGGCGACTTGATTAATTTTCACTCAATCAATTTTGGTATTAATTAATAATTCTGTATTTTATATAAACTTTGTATTAACCCATTTCCATTACATAGTATGGATATACTTTGCTGTACATTACTTCCCATAATTTAAGACGTTGAACTGTGTCAAATGCTTTTACATAATCAACAAACATTATAATATAAGCATAAATATAACAAAATTAATTATGATCGAATACAGTAATTCAAAATATGCTTTACATTTTTATTCATAGCTCCTCTCTGGTATAAAAGAGACAAAAAGGCGTGACTTTCGAACACGTGTTCAGTTCTCGAAAACAAATTTCACAAATTGGAATCCGCTATGAACAACGAAACACAAATGACATGAAATCTCATATATGTAAATTGGGACAATTTTAATTTTCTAAATGAAACTCCTCTCTTCCCACGTGAGTATTCAAATGTTTCTCATAATAGACGCCGGCTCGCAAGGCCGCCATCTGCATAGTCACACGGAGGGGCTAATATTACTCCGTGCTATATACAGAACTTAACTACACATAATAAAAAGCTCTCTAGGAACCCTGACCAAATGCCGCATGTTAAAGAGGTAGGCTTAACAATAGAACTGTTTTCTAGACTACTTGGTTTAACCTCGTTTAATCTAAAACACTTGCAAATATGGACGCACTCTTGCGTTCCCAACTGCTGCCCAAACAACAACACGATCGGCAACGGTTACAAGCTGCTGTGGAGCTAGCTTTCTCCGTCTCTCTCTTGGCTTGATTATATCAATTCCCTCTTGAATGGAATCAAGTCCCAGGTTGAAGCCCACAATCCTGACACTGCAAACATAACCTTGCACGCCACTAGAACGGAGAGCGAAGTAATGATTTTTAGCTAGAAAGAAAACTACAGTATAATAAAATTTCTACTAGCAATGTTTCGCCACTGGATTTCAAAACTTAATCTTTGAAGTGGTGTTATTTTCTTGAGAATGTTTTAGAAGTGTTCTGTACTTCCTAGGCGAATGAAATTCGAAATTTCATTATTCTTAAAGAAAGTAACTAATGACCAGGCATGATTGGTTGAGACATGTCGTTCCAAACAGTTTTATTGGTCGAAAGTAGAATGACATCGTGAAAGTGTGATAGCCAAAACGAAATCTTCTCCAAACACAAGATTTTTTCTTTCGGAGACTTTTACGTAAGTTCTATGTAAATTTTTATTATATAAATTAATGGATAAATAAACAAATAAATAAAATAAGTGCAGCCGGAAATATTATACTTACTTACAAACGACTTTTAAGAAACCCGCAAGTTCATTGCCGCCCTCTCATAAGCCCGCCATCTGTCCCTATCCTGTGAAGATTAAACCAGTCTCTATCATCATATCCCACATCCCTCAAATCAATTTTAATATTATCCTCCCATCTACGTCTCGGCATCCCTAAAGATCTTTTTCCCTCCGGCCTCCCAACTAACATTCTATATGCAATTCTGGATTCGCCCATACGTGCTACATGCCCTGCCCATCTCAAACTTTTAGATTTAATGTTCCTAATTATATCAGGTGAGGAATAGAATGCATGCAGTTCTGCATTGCGTAACTTTCTCCATTTTCCTGTAACTTCATCCCTTTCAGCCCCAAATATTTTCCTAAGAACCTTATTCTCAAACACCCTTAATCTCTGTTTCTCAAATTGAGAGTCCAAGTTTCACAACCATACAGAACAACCGGTAATATAACTGTTTTATAAATTCTAACTGTCAGATTTTTTGACAGCAGACTAGAAGACAAAGCTTCTCAACCGAACAATAACAGGCATTTCCCATATTTATTCTGCGATTAATTTCCTCCCGAGTGTCATTTATATTTGTTACTGTTGCTCCAAGATATTTGAATTTTTCTAACTCTTTGAAAGATAAATCTTCAATTTTTATATATCCATTTCGTACAATATTATAGTCACTAGACATAATCATATACTTCATCTTTTCGGGATTTACTTCCAAACCTATCGCTTTACTTGCTTCAAGTAAAATTTCCGTGTTTTCCCTAATCGTTTGTAGATTTTCTCCTAACATATTCACGTCATCCGCATAGACAAGAAGCTGATGTAACCGGTTCAATTCCAAACCCTCTGTGTTATCCTGAACTTTCCTAATGGCATATTCTAGAGCGAAGTTAAAAAATAGAGGTGATAGTGCATCTCCTTGCTTTAGCCCGCAGTGAACTGGAAAAGCATCAGACAGAAGCTGGCCTATACGGACTCTGCTGTAAGTTTCATTGAGACACATTTTAATTAATCGAACAGTTGCTCCAGTATCAGCCAAATTCAATAGAATGTTATATAAAACTTCTCTCTTAACCGAGTCATATGCCTTTTTGAAATATGTAAGATTATACCCATTATAAATATCCTTCAACAATCGGGAATCAAAGCTGCGACCTTCAGCTTTGAAGCATAGCTCCTTTCTTACTACGCTACCGCATGCACTCAGAGAGAATGGATAATGAAGAACTCTTGAGTAGGTCTACTTGGACAGACTAGTTATCTAAAGAAAAAAATGCAGGCTGACGTGGGAAAATGTGGGAAGATTTTTTAATGCTGGAGCAGACTAAGATATTAACTTACATAAGCGGAGGAAATAGAGGAAGAAGAAGAATTTTAGTTAGCTTTTGTGTGTCGTAGTGCTTCTTAAGACTATTTAACGTGTATAAGGCGGTCTGGATTGGATACAGAAGAACGCAAAGGATTCGGGATTACAATGAATGTTATGTACCGGTATTTTTCCCAAGAGACGGAGGGGAGAAATCCCTCCAGTAAAGACAGCAGATATCGGGGGTAGAACTACAGAACTCACAATAAAAAGTCGATAACCTAGATGTACATTAAATTCGGTAACGCAGTTCTTCCCTTTCCTCAAATTCTTGAAATTATTTTGCACCTTTCTCTTTCTTGAGAAGTGCAATGTTTCCATTCCACGGACATGCTACAGACACAACTTTTGCACCTATGACAAAACAGTCTACCCCTGTAGAGTAACGGTTAGCATGCATGACTGTGAGACGAGAGGGCCCGGGTACAAATTCTAGTTGAGACAAGTTGCCTAGTTGATGTTTTTCCCTCAACCCTATAAGACACAAATGCTGTGTAAATTTCGGCGCTGGACCCCGGACTCATTTCGCTGGCATTATCACCTTCATCTCATTCAGACGCTAGATAATCACAGCAGTTGAAAAAGCGTCGTAAAATAACCAATTAAAATGTTGCAAAGATCCCCGTCACAATATTAATGTACAGTCCGCATTTCACGAGAAGATCCGAGCAAGGAATGCGAGTTTTTCCCCCACTCTTAAAACCTAACCCCGACATGGAACCGGCCGGCCATTGACTGAGCCTTGCTTGTCCCAGCCGACCAATGACACCACTCCCATCCACCTGCTCCTTCAAGAACGCTGAGTTACTGACTTACTCTCTCCTCTTTCCCCGCAAGGACCATACTCCTCGCAGGGATCCCCTCGTGAAATTTGGACAGTAGCTATCAATTTTAAAACTTTGTGTTACATTCTGAAGAGCAAACGAAGAGAAAAAAAAAATTCGGAAACATTTCAGCAAAAATAAAAAAAAAAGTCCGTGAATCACTTCAAAATAAATTGTTCAGTCACCCAAATGGAATGGCCATTCATAATTACAACAATTGTTGAATGTGGCATACAAGAACTTGAGGCAGACACTCGACTGGTCGTAACGCTTCGCACTTGAACATGATCGATCATCCACGTAATGATCGTGATTGTTTCACACCAACATCCGCATAGTCGATGCAGTTTTTTATTGTCGCACGTATTACATTGAATTGTGTTCATATTTAACAGACTTTTGAAATAGTTTCCATACCCCAATGACTCTTTAAAATGTGTTCTTTTGTTACTGCTCTCTAATTAAACGAAATACGAAGGTTGGTTATTAAGTAAGACTCCTTGTTTTGTTAAAGGCTTTATGTATAACTTACGTTAGTTACAAATTACATTCACACTGTTGAACTGAAAACTAGTTATGATTTTCCTAGACGATTTATAAACTTATTCCATTGCTGCACAAGCTTGATGATTCCGTGTCTGTAGAAGTCCGGCCCTTGATAGCGTCCTGTACATTTGCATCATCTAGAATTCGTCTTCCTCAATTTTTTTCAGTGGCTCGAACAAATTAAAATCGAATAAGGCTAAATCTTCATCTTTACATTAATTGATTCACGCTCATCGATTTATGGAGAAACAGTCGGCGACACTGACTAAACAAAAGAACGACCATGCGTTAAATTTATTGTGACTATTACACTTTTACTATTTCATACTACTTTTGACCAATAAAACGGCACGAAAGGACGTCTTTCAACCAATGATGGCTGCTTATCGCACAATTTTATCGAGTCCCTAGTATTTGTTTAATTTTATAGCGTCCCTAGCATTTGTTTAATTTTATCGCGTCCCTAGCATTTGTTTCTTTGTTTGCCAACATTTCAAACTGCGCTGGTCTGGACGTCAAAAAAAAAAAAAACACACACACACACACAGAAAATTACAAACCACTCCAGTCGATGCACAGCAGTTTCAAATATGACTCGCATTGGCATTCAAGAATAAGCATTAATAAAGATCACTGGTCATAGCTATGCATCTTCCCTGAAATCCTATTTACAAATAAATGAAGAGTACCATTCGGAAATCCTGAATAAGTTGAGGGATACACCATGTACATCAACGAGTTCCACTTCTTTTACGCACACGTCCAATATAACATCAACTGAACCACCAACCACTAAAACATTCAAATTAGAACATTGTACCTTCAATAATTGTTCCTTTTAAAATCATTCATGTTTATTTTTTATGTCATCATCGTTAATTAAAACTTTTCTTGTTTATTTCATCATCCCTAATTAAAACTTTTCTGACACTTGTTTATATTATTTAGGTTATGTTATAGCTTCTGCTATATGATATTATGGATAGTCACGTATTAGAGATTGTTTAATAATAAGATTTATTGAAAACCATCTGTCAAGTGACGTTGATTGCTGGGATCGGGATAATTGAAGTGGAATCCAACTGTTTTAATAAAAATTAAACTGAATCAACAAAGCCTTCTTGACCAGTAACCGTCCACAGAGTTCAATGAAGATTCCATAGTTGGCACAACTGATAACAAGAAAACATTACTGCCATCTAGCGTGATGTTGAGATGGTACAATAATACATTTGAACACAGTTGTATTTTCGTAAGTCAATTAATATTTCATTGTATTGGAGTACTTTGTTACTTATAATCTTTATATATTTTCTTCTAATCGTGTAATAGTCAATTAAATCCCACTCGAGTTTTGATTTTCTCTAGTAAGATTACTGTTGACTATTACACTCTTACTACGTCATACTACTTTTGACCAATAAAACGGTACGAAAGGACGTATTTCAACCAATCATGGCTGCTTATCGCACAATTTTATCGCGTCCCTAGCATTTGTTTAATTTTATCGCGTCCCTAGCATTTGTTTCTTTGTTTGCCAACATTTGAAACTGCGCTGGTCTGGACGTCAAAAAAAAAAAAAATTTATATATATATATATATATATATATATATATAATTACAAACCACTCCAGTCGATGCACAGCAGTTTCAAATATGACTCGCATTGGCATTCAAGAACAAGAATTAATAAAATTCACTGATCATACCTATGCATCTTCTGAAATCTGATTTACAAATAAATGAAGAGCACCATTCGGAAATCCTGAATAGGTTGAATGCACCATGTAGGCCTAAATCAACGAGTTCCACTTCTATTACGCACACGTCCAATATAACATCAATTGAACTACCAACCACATTCAAATTTGAAAATTGTACATTTAATAATTATTCCTTTTAAAATTATTCATTCTGAAATCCTGAATAAGTTGAATACACCATGTAGGCCTAAATCAACGAGTTCCACTTCTATTACGCACACGTCCAATATAATATCAATTGAACCACCAACCACATTCAAATTTGAAAATTGTACATTCAATAATTATTCCTTTAAAAATTATTCGTGTTTATTTTTTATGTCGTCGTCGTTAATTAAAACTTTTCTAACACTTGTGTACAGTATATTAGTTAGGTTATGTTATAGCTTCTGCTATATGATATTATGGATAGTCACGTATCAGAGATTGTTTAATATTAAGATTTATTGAAAATCATCTGTCAAGTGACGTTGATTACTGGGATTCGGATAATTGAAGTGGAATGCAACTGTCTTAATAAAAATGAAACTGAATCAACAAAGCCTTCTTGACTAGTAACCGTCTACAGAGTTCAATGAAGATTCCATAGTTGGCACAACTGCCATATAGCGTAATGGTGCAATAATACATTTGAAGACAGGTTTATTTTCGTAAGTCAATTAATATTTTATTGTATTGGAGTACTTTGTTACTTATAATCTTTATATACTTTCTTCTAATCGTGTAATAGTCAATTAAATCCCACTCGAGTTTTGATTTTCTCTCGATAAATCAAAACCTCTAGTGAGATTACTGTTGACTATTACACTCTTACTACGTCATACTACTTTTGACCAATAAAACGGTACGAAAGGACGTATTTCAACCAATCATGGCTGCTTATCGCACAATTTTATCGCGTCCCTAGCATTTGTTTAATTTTATCGCGTCCCTAGCATTTTTTTAATTTTATCGCGTCCGTAGCATTTGTTTCTTTGTTTGCCAACATTTGAAACTGCGCTGGTCTGGACGTCAAAAAAAAATATATAGGCCTATATATATAATTACAAACCACTCCAGTCGATGCACAGCAGTTTCAAATATGACTCGGATTGGCATTCAAGAACAAGAATTAATCAAAATCACTGATCATACCTATGCATCTTCTGAAATCCGATTTACAAATAAGTGAAGAGCACCATTCGGAAATCCTGAATAAGTTGAATACACCATATAGGCCTAAATCAACGAGTTCCACTTCTATTACGCACACGTCCAATATAACATCAATTGAACCACCAACCACATTCAAATTTGAAAATTGTACATTCAATAATTATTCCTTTTAAAATTATTCATGTTTATTTTTTATGTCATCGTCGTTAAATAAAACTTTTCTAACACTTGTGTATATTAGTTAGGTTATGTTATAGGTTCTGCTATATGATATTATGGATAGTCAGGTATCAGAGATTGTTTAATATTAAGATTTATTGAAAATCATCTGTCAAGTGACGTTGATTACTGGGATTCGGATAATTGAAGTGGAATGCAACTGTCTTAATAAAAATGAAACTGAATCAACAAAGCCTTCTTGACTAGTAACAGGCCACAGAGTTCAATGAAGATTCCATAGTTGGCACAACTTCCATATAGCGTAATGGTGCAATAATACATTTGAAGACAGGTTTATTTTCGTAAGTCAATTAATATTTTATTGTATTGGAGTACTTTGTTACTTGTAATCTTTATATAGCCTACTTTCTTCTAATCGTGTAATAGTCAATTAAATCCCACTCGAGTTTTGATTTTCTCTAGATAAATCAAAACCTCTAGTGAGATTACTGTTGATAAAATCTAGTTGCAAACATTATCGCGATGTTTAACTGTGATTGACTGGAATTCAAAATTTAATTACACTTCATTGGTCGAAAATGGAATGACGTCATATAAACGAAATAGTCATCAGTAAATCTTATGGACTTCATTTTTCTTCCGTCTACTATCACCCCTCCCATGTCCTGAAAACAGGCATGTTAATTAATGAAATTGCTATTTTATTATTTTCGCTTTATTTTAAGCAAGAAAAATTTTGTAGATTTTACGTAATGTAATATTCGTGTTTATCTTGCTCTTTCAAGACAATGCCATTTGTTTAATGTTTAAAGATTGAATAAAATTGAATTCAATTCAATTAAGCCCTGCCTCAGGTTTGCGAATGGATCTCGCTATCCAGGAACTAAGCCAGTGGCCGATAGTTATTGTTTAAGTGGCAATACATATAGTATACGAAAGCGGGAAATGATTGAATCATTTCTGTATTATAGAGATTGTGAGTTACGAATTCTCTTACAGTAAATTCTACTTTTACTCGTATATAATATAATATACGGTACCGAAATATAACAGCAACTCTGTGTATGTACAGAAGTACCAGATTTAAAACGAGGTAGTGCTTTCCCTTTAAAATCAGACGTCGCGCGAAAACGTTGTCCTTTTATCAGAAAGTCTCTGTGCTGTACTGACAGAAAATATGGCTGCCTGTGTGTTACGTTCGTTTGTACGATTTGCCGATACGACAAGACTCAAGAACAAGAGGAGAGGGAAGGGTTGGGTCTAAATTGTGATTTATCGTCTAGTTCTTTTTCCGGCCGAGAGGTGTCACTACATTTAAAACAACGTACAGAAGCGAGACTGATAAAACTGTGCTTATTTATTATCGTAAATGTACTGAAGTGTAGACAATAATAGTGACAACTGAGGTGTGACATTTCAGAGCTCCTATTAGCATTGATATAACACCCATAAAACAAGTTTCAAAATATAAACACTTAGGTTATACCTAGACAGTGGATGCGGGATGATTTATCGTTGAATGTAAGTGCACAGTTACTATATGTTACATTTTTTTTCATTCAGACCATTGGCTCAACAGGTTTTAAACTTAAACAGACGACGTCAACATGCTACTGTATCTCCGTACAGTCAGAAGGAAAAGAAAAATAACGTTCTGTAGTACATACCTTGCAAGGGTCAGTCCTCGTCATCATTGATGCAATTACCAGTGTTGCAGTAAACGACGATATATTCTCGTAAGTTGTCGAAGCTGAATCGTCTTCGCCTATCGCTTAAACAGTTTTTGTATCCAGGGAATTTCTGAAGAAAAACTCTAAAATGGGGATCACTCAATTTCTTTAGAGGGATATTTGTACTGAGCATTATGTTGCACGTGTCGTTAGACCCGCACAACTAAATGATGATGATGATGTAGGTGGTTCCTCAGATTTCATTTCAATGCATTTCCTGTGCGATATACTGTTGCAATGTTTCTCAATAGCCTGAGTTGTTATGGTTTTTATTTCAATTTTACATACATTACACACGAAATTGTCTTCGTTAATACATAAAATGTCACTCTCATATTTCTTAATTGCATTTCGTATCTCTGAGCGAATTTAACGTTTTGCCATTATGAATGGATCAGCACAACATATTCAAAGCGTACTAAATACTTGAGCAGGATAACAAAACTGCATACATTGCGTTGCAATGTTACTATGAACAGATCGGGGTTCATTCGTTTTGTACGCTGCTGTACTCGCCAGGTACACAAAAGGCGGACGGCGCGGCACGTGCCATATACTCCGATACGAAACAACTTCACTTTTCCTTAAGTCATCCCGCATCCACTGTCTAGTTATACCTCAAGCCAGTGGTAATCAATCGTTTTTTTAATCTTCCTACTCCCAAACTGCATTTCAATTGTATAAGAAATAACAAAAGACTATGATTTCTGTTCTTTACTTATGGCTTTTAAGGAACCCGGAGGTTCATTGCCGCCATCACATAAGCCCGCCACTGGTCCCTATCCTTAGCAAGATTAATCCAGTCTCTATCATCATAATCCACCTCCCACAAATCCATTTTTATATTATCCTCCCATCTATGTTTCGGCCTCCCCAAAGGTCTTTTTCCCTCCGGCCTCCCAACTACACTCAATATGCAGTTCAGGATTCGCCCATACGTGCTAAATGCTCTGCCCATCTTAAACGTCTGCATTTAATGTTCCTAATTATGTCACGTAGCTAATAATAATAATAATAATAATAATAATAATAATAATAATAATAATAATAATAATAATAGTAATAAAACAAATAAAATTAAATATATTCAGGAAACTTATCTTTATCTTTATTTTTTATCTCTACTCATTTTCATGGTAATGAAAGTGTATTAGTCACTCATTCTGTTCCAATTGGAATGCTCGTGGATGCTACAGTACAGTTTTTGGAACACAATTTACGACCAGCAAAGACTAATCAGGTAGGTAATTTTTATAATACTAACACAATAAACAAGTTAAAACGTTAATCAGTGAAAATAATTTATCCAGTAACTCGATAAATGTATGATTATGTCTCGTGACGAGAATATTATACGAAATGAAAATATAAAAATTGGAAATTTATCTTTCGAAGAGGTGGAGAAGTTCAAATATCTTGGAGCAACAGTAACAAATATAAATGATAATCGGGAGGAAATTAAACACAGAATAAATTTGGGAAATGCCTGTTATTCTTGGGTTGAGAAGGTTTTATCATCCATCTGCTGTCAAAAAATCTGAAAGTTAGAATTTATAAAACAGTTATACAGTATTACCGGTTGTTCTTTATGGTTGTGAAACTTGGACTCTCATTTTGAGAGAGGAACATAGGTTAAGTGTTTTTGAGAATAAGGTGCTTAGGAAAATATTTGGGGCTAAGAGGGATGAAGTTACAGGAGAATGGAGAAAGTTACACAACACAGAACTGCACGCATTGTATTCTTCACCTGACATAATTAGGAACATTAAATCCAGACGTTTGAGATGGGCAGGGCATGTAGCACGTATGGGCGAATCCAGAAATGCATATAGAGTGTTAGTTGGGAGGCCGGAGGGAAAGAGACCTTTAGGAAGGCTGAGACGTAGATGGGAAGATAATATTAAAATGGATTTGAGCGAGGTGGTATATGATGATAGAGACTGGATTAATCTTGCCCAGATAGGGACCAATGGAGGGCTTATGTGAGGGCAGCAATGAAGCTCCGGGTTCCTTAAAAGCCAGTAAGTAAGTAAGTAAATAACTCGATAAAAAACTGAGCAAAACATAACATAGTGGACACAGAATATACTGCAGACAAATAACAGATTGCTAAGGATAATTCTATATTACACACCAAATAGTAGGAGACATGCGTGAAGATCGTTGAAAAGACGGACAGATAAATAAATTACTTGTAAAATTTGGATTTGAAACCTAGCCAAAAGGAACCAATTATTCTTGATGATGATGATGATGATGATGATGATGATGATGATGATGGTGATGGTGATGAAGAAGAAGAAGAAGAAGAAGAAGAAGTTTCGAACGATTTATGTCCTGATTTTATTCTTTCCTTGTCTATTAATAGACTGAGCATTTGTACAGCATCCCAAAATAAGACAAGTTGACAACAGTATAACATATCCGATTCTTAGACATTCGACTGTTATCAACCAAGGGGATGTAGGAAGTTTACGAAAGAGAAACATCTTTCAGCCGCTTAGACAGAGACAAGTGAACTCCAAGTATGAAAATTGCCCGTTCTTCGGAGCGAAACCTACTCTGCTTCCTTCTGTTTCCTGGAAACAAAACACTGTTGTCGAGCGAGATCTTCCGACTCGCCGCATCCCTTAAAGACTACTTTATACAAACTAACAAGGTTAGTTACTAAGCAACAAGGGATGTGTGTGGGGGAAGGGGGTTTGATGTAGCTGGCCGGGACACGTGAGGTCTCCGCATTCAAAATCCCGAACATGAGGGTTGCGCAATGAACTGAGGGGTGGCGATAAGACGACTTGCGTCGCCATTAACTAATCCCATACCCACAGTCTGCTTCATCCCCATTCAGAAAGTGTTCCATATGCAGCTGAATAAAGCGTCATCACCGTCGGAGATGACGATGCGACGGCCTTGTGCTGCAGGGTCGGAAATAGGGACAAGGGGGAGGGGAGAGGAAACGTAAAAGGGAGAAGATAAATTGAGTTCAACACAGACAGATACGGAGATTAAAAAAATACAGAGTGAGAATCGAGACGTATGAGTGTTAAATGAAAATCAAGCCAATATACGAGATAAGAAAGGAGTTAATGTCAAAGATACAGTGGCAGAAGACATACAGTTTTTTCTCGACACAGTTAACTTTAAAGTCATTCTCATACAGTGTGGTTCAAAACCATTTTCACAATGTAATACTTCAGGCATTCCCGGCGTTGGATATAGTATAATTCTTGTCGGATTCTCATCCAGATGAGTTTATTTATTTATTTATTTATTTATTTATGTATTTATTTATTTATTTATTATTTTGCTAATAATTGTAACATAAAATATAATATATACAGAAAAACTTTAGCTCGTCCCTGAAAGAGTAGAACTCGTGCTCAAGGGCGGATTCCTGAATTGAAATTAATAATTATACAATACAATTTGTCTTATGTCTACTATGCAATTATAGTATATAATTTTAAATTTACAATTTTTCAATTTTTATAAAATCCATACATAACTTTTTAAATTTAATACTACAACTATTAGAATTGACAAGATTAGGATATTTAAATATAAATTTGTTATTATATCCTTGAGCCTAGATTACTACTATGATTAAATATTGTAGCAGTGTTGCATTTTGGTTCAAACAGTTTTTATTAATGCAATATAATGAATTTGTCTTACGTTAAGTACGTTAAAGTGTAAAAACAAATTTTTGAGATGGAAAATCAATAGGTTTATGAAGACATATTTTATTTACTTTCTTCTGTAATAAATAAAGTGGATTAAAATTGGACTTAAATGAGCTACCCCATCCTATAATTCCATACATAATTACCGATTGAAATAAAGTTAAATATATTGTGCATAATAAACTTATTGACAAGTAATTCCTCAATAAAACAAAATAATATACTATTTTACGTTATTTATTACAAAAGTAATTAATGTGTTGGTTCCATTTTAAATGATTATCGAAAATTATGCCTAAATACTTAACTTCAGAGGACTTTTTAAATACTGGACATTTGCACTGTATAAGACAACAATCAGAATCATGTAATTTAGTACTTAATATAGATGTAGGAGATTTGTTACATTTTTCAGATAATGAGAATGGAATAATTATGGTTTTATTTTCGTTGATAGAAAGATAATTTATGTGGATAGCTGCTTCCAAGCTTTCGATGATTAGCTTCAATCTAGAGATGAGCAACGAGCGAGAATTCAAGACTAACGGCGCCCGCAAAGCCGAAAACCCGCACGACAGTATTGCCTGTCGTTGACTACTTGTAATCAAATGTTCAAAACATCGGGACTTCGGGAGTGATCAACTCTCGAACGTCAAGCAGCCTTGATTGTTTAGAATCATGAATACTTCTACTCCGAATTATCTGTTATCGCGCTTTCAATTTCTTACAATTCTTCGAAACCGACATCAAGCACTTCTTTCTATCCCTCATCATAGAACGCCTTTATACTCATCTTCTTATATTGTAGAAATACCTCGCCTCTGGATTTCTTACCTAATGACGTCAGAGACTGCCGGACTTTATCACAATTCAAAATTAAATTGGAAAATTTCGTCTTAGTTAAGGTTTTTTAGGTATTGCTAGAAGTATTGATTTGTGTTCTTTTTTCTTTTTTAATCTAGATTAAAATTGCAAGTTTCTTGCTTATGTTAATTAGTTAGGATACAATTAATTATGATACTTAATCACTCATTTAAAGTTTGTGTGACTGCAACCTGTGTATATTTTTGTGTGGCTTTACTTTGTTTATAGTGTTTTTTCTTTCTCTCTCTTTATTTCTTGTGTAGCTTTACTTTGTATATAGTGCCTTTTTTCTGTTTATTTCTATTATTGTATGTGTATTCCTGCTGTTGTGGAAGAGAAGGCCTGATGGCCTTAACTACACCAGAATAAATAAAAAAATAATAAATAATAATAAATAAATCGTCACAGATGTTTATACCAGATTGAACTTTGATCTGTTTTGGCAACTGTTAAATTGTATGTATAAACAATCAATAACATATTTGAAGCATCATCTCTACCTTTCAGTGTAGTAATCCGTTGCCCAATATTTATTTAATTACTAGGCCCCTATTAAAAGATTGGGATTTTTTTTGTATGGTTGAGATCAAATATACAATCTCAAGTAAAAAGAAAAACGCTTTATTTAACGTTATGTTTTATGTTTCTTAGAAATTCAAATTTATTTGAGAATTTTGTTTTATTTATATAATAGCAGAACCAGAACATTTTGATAACTGTGATAGTGTTTTGTTTTGTCTTTTTGTATCAATTAAACATCTCTAATGTTACTTACTTAAATTATGTTTAAATTATGTATGTTATTCAAAGTTACGAAATCTTTCCAGATCGACCAAATTCTATTTCGAGAATGATGAGCGAGACTCGAAGCATACAAGAGTTATGAGACGATACTCGAAAGACAAGTGCAACGAACACAGCGAGCGAGAGCGGCAGTTAGTTTTGTTCTTCTCTACTTCAAACCCTAAAGAAGATGGCAGAGCTAGTCATCGAAAACTGAGAACCTTGGCTGAGATCCCAAGAAGAATTATTCCATTTTCAGAGTGTTAGTGAGCTCAAATTTTTATTTCGACAGCCACTTCCTAAGTCACCCTTATAAATAAATCATGGGCTCCAAAATCCTTCTAAATCCTCCAGGGTAGTTTTTCGGAAAACGATACCTTCATATTTATTATTGGATTATTTATTGCAGTTTCAATAAGGAATTGGATTGTATATATGTTTCACTGTGTTTTTTTCTTTCATATCTTACAATTATTTTATTTTTATTATTTTGTGAAATTTGGTATGAAGTTAGATTAGTTGTAATTGTGATAGGGGAGAGTCGGGTAGTATCGGACATCGGGTAATACCGGACAGTGAGTTTCTTTCATCTACCACACGATGATAGTACCTGATTGACATGGTTACGTTTCTGTGATGTCGCATAGAGAAACGTAACCATGTCATTCAGGTACTACCATATGGTGGTAGATGAAAGAAACGCACTGTCCGATACTACCCGACTCTCCCCTAATTAATGATAACGGTAGTAATAATAACAATTATTGTTGTTCTACTATTTTATTATTAGTAATCTCATTTTTGTTTTCTTTGAAGATTCAAACTGTGCATAGTTATAGCACGAGTTCGTATAATTGTGTATCAATAAATGCACTTAATTCATTCATTCATTGAACTTATTTTGAAGAAATAAGAATTTAGCTCTATAGACAGATAGATAAATAAATAAATAAATAAATAAACAAACAAATAAATTAGTAGGCTAAATAAGTAAAATACACAGGTAATTAAATAAGAAACTATTTCAGTAAAGAAGTCAATAAATATATTTTTCGACAAAGGCTTCTTAGTTTGAATATTCACTCCCGCATTAGCAAGTATAGTTTTTACTTGGTTATTTAACGACTCTGTATCAACTATGATGTTATTAATGAGATTGGTGATAACGAGATGGTATTTGGCGAGATGAGGCCAATAGATTACCTGACATTCGTCTTACGGTTGGGGAAAACCTCGGAAAAACTCAACCAGGTAATCAGCCCAAGCGGGGATCGAACCCGCAACCGAGCGCAACTTCAGATCGGGAGACAAGCGCCTTAGGTAGAACAGGTAGAAAAACTGAAATCATGGATTTTGAAACTTTAGAATAAAAACCGATATTAGAAAATGTCCCTATGAACAACTTTATAAAAAAATTACTTAATTATGTTACTTAATTCGAGATGAGTTTAAGATAGGAAGTGACTTTTAATGACACCCACGTTTCACTTTTTTGTTTCTAGTCATTTACTTCATGAGGAATATTATCAGTCAGTGTTCATACGTGGGAGAGCAAAATAAAAAAAAGTTCA
Source organism: Periplaneta americana (assembly GCF_040183065.1). Taxonomy (NCBI): domain Eukaryota; kingdom Metazoa; phylum Arthropoda; class Insecta; order Blattodea; family Blattidae; genus Periplaneta; species Periplaneta americana. The sequence goes on from NC_091123.1 coordinate 36,018,302, forward strand.
CTGATGAAATAATTAAAATTCTCTACCGCCAATAGCCCGCCTCCTACATATTTCAGAAGTCGGGCAGGTAGACCTCAATAGATATTTTTTTCCATATTACGTTAATTGTTACCTGTCAAGTTGAACGTTTGATCTCACAAAAAAGGGGGAGTTTACAGTCTGTAATGAACTTTCCGTCACTTCAAAGCATGTATGGACTCGATTACAAACACGGAGTAATTGAATTTGATCTCTGCCGGCAACAGGGCAGACGTCCGCACCGCAAACTGTACAACTCCGCCGGAAACATTTTAATGTTCCGTCTGTGTGTCTCAACGCGGGACGGGCACAGATCGGGGATCAGCAGTTGCGATTCCGCTAATAAAACCCTTCAAAACACAAACTTTATCTTAATTGAATTTCACCGATATTATATCAATGGAAACTAATTTATTGCATTGCGTCCAAGTCGGAAAATAATTCCATCGGTCGTGAACTACCCTCCCTTATTTAAATCATAGTAAATGTTCCCTCTTCAGAGAATCATGTGAATAGTACGTCCAATCAATTGAAGGGCTTCCTGCAAAAAGGGGGGTGGCTCCACTTTTTAGCAAAATTAATGTTTTGTTTTTTTCAAACGTTAAAAATATGTCCGATCTTTTACTGCAAGAACGATGTGATTCCGAGCATTTGGTACAGTAGAGGAGGGAAGGCCTGTCCTGTGATCTTATCATGTAGGCATTGGTTGCCAAATACCAAGAAATTGTGACGTAATAGAAATGCAACCCGCACACCACTATCGCAGGGAGAGGGGAGTAGTAGGTATCTCCTCAGGTAATGTAGCAAATAACAGTGCAGAGACGGACTGTGTGACCAAAAAACAAAAGCAATATAATATTCTTCTACTTATTAACTATACACATTTCTTTCTATGTTAATTTTTTATGCTGCTATTAATTATTTTTGTATTATTATTGCAATAAAATAAATTTATTTTCTAATTTAACATAAAAAGAACGTGTACTTTACATCAGCAGATATTTAAAATTAGAAAAACTTAACAGGCTGGTCGCGAAGTTGTAAATTACACTACATACTTAAAAAAACGTCGAAGTATTTTACATCGATTAACACATAGAAGCCGATACTTTTTATTGTTTATTTTTTAATGAAATATTCAAATTACACTACAAACGTCGAAAAAAACGTGGAAGTATTTTACACCGATTAACACATAGAAGCCGATACTTTTTATTGTTTATTTATTAATGAAATATTCAAATTACACTACATACGTTGAAAAAGCGTGGAAGTATTTTACACCGATTAACACATAGAAGCCGATACTTTTTACTGTTTATTTGTTAATGAAATATTCAAATTACACTACATACGTCGAAAAAAAAACGTGGAAGTATTTTACACCGATTAACACATAGAAGCCGATACTTTTTATTGTTTATTTGTTAATGAAATATTCAAATTACACTACATACGTCGAAAAAAAAAAACGTGAAAGTATTTTACACCGATTAACACATAGAAGCCGATACTTTTTATTGTTTATTTGTTAATTAAATATTCAAATTACACTACATACGTCGAAAAAAAAACGTGGAAGTATTTTACACCGATTAACACATAGAAGCCGATATTTTTTATTGTTTATTTATTAATGAAATATTCAAATTACACTACATACGACGAAAAAAACGTGGAAGTATTTTACACCGATTAACACATAGAAGCCGATACTTTTTATTGTTTATTTATTAATGAAATATTCAAATTACACTACATAGGCCTGCGTCGATAAAAACGTGGAAGTATTTTACACCGATTAACACATAGAAGCCGATACTTTTTATTGTTTATTTATTAATGAAATATTCAAATTACACTACATAAGTCGAAAAAAACGTGGAAGTATTTTACACCGATTAACACATAGAAGCCGATACTTTTTATTGTTTATTAGTTAATGAAATATTCAAATTACACTACATAGGCCTGCTTCGAAAAAAACGTGGAAGTATTTTACACCGATTAAGACATAGAAGCTGATACTTTTTATTGTTTATTTATTAATGAAATATTCAAATTACACTACATACGTCGAAAAAAACGTGGAAGTATTTTACACCGATTAACACATAGAAGCCGATACTTTTTATTGTTTATTTATTAATGAAATATTCAAATTACACTACATACGTCGAAATATTCAAATTACACTACATAGGCCTACGTCGAAAAAAACGTGGAAGTATTCTACACCGATTAACACATAGAAGCCGATACGTTGTATTGTTCGTTTATTAATGAAATATTCAAGTTACAGGTAAAGGCGTGGTAGTCTTCATAACAAGAAGAATAATGACAAAGTACATTGTTCTTTTATACTTCATTTAAAATTTTACAACAAATTAAGTATCTCATATTTTTGCCATATGCACAAAATAAATACTTTTCCTCCCATGCTCCTTAAAATTAAGTTTTTACTTACTATCTGTTTTCGAAAAGACATCGTAACATATTATCCTACACACTTGTAACATTACATGCGTACGTCCGCTGCTGATAAATGTCTTTACTTATATCGAAGTGAAGGCTGTAAACAGAGGGTGGGGGTATAATGCCATGGTTACGCTTGAGTGGAGGCAGGGGCATGTGTCGCGACACAGCTTTCCGGCGGTCACTGAATTGTAGGCCTACCGTGGCTGTATCAGCAATATGTAAGGAGTGGGAAAATAGTTTTAGTCTGAGATGAGCTTTCGTACAATATTAACCATCATAAAACAAACTCTCTTTGTGATGGCTTATTCTTTCCATTCTCGCACAGCTCACATGCCTCATCTATAGTAAGTTACGATGGAATTGTAGCTGAGCTTCCAATCATTTCGTTGCTAAAAGGAGACAGCTCCTACACCTACAAAGTGAACCGAAAGTAGTGTCATTAATTTCACAGGGTTATTCCACGAGATATTTCAAACAAACATGTTTAATACAATTTTATTCATTATTGCTTTATTTTTTAAATACAAATTTTTTATGTGGAACATAACATAGCGTGATGAAAGAGTAGTGGAACGGAGAAAAATTTTCTCCGGCACCGGGATTTGAACCCGGGTTTTCAGCTCTACGTGCTGACGCTCTATCCACTAAGCCACGCCTGATTTCCATCCCGATGTCGGATCGAATCCTCTCAGATTAAGTTCCACCTCTTGGGTTCCCTCTAGTGGCCTACCCTCATGCACTGCGTCATAGATGTATGACAGTTGGACAATGTCCACATAATATGTGCAGAGGTGGACTCGTTATGAGTGACTAAATGGCCGGGATCCGACGGAATAAGCGCCGACATCGGGATGGGAATCCGGTGTGGCTTAGTGGATAGAGCATCAGCACGTAGAGCTGAAAACTCGGGCTCAAATCCCGGGTGCCCGGAGAGAATGTTTCTCCGTTCCACTCATCTTTCATCATATGATGACGCAGAATATCTGCACAGAAATATCATAATTATGCACTTCGGTACAGCACAATAATATATCATAGAGTGTTTTGGGAAAGCCATTGATTTAATTCCCAATGTGCTCAGTCAATTTAAGACACCAATCATTATGATAATAGATGATGATTGAAAGAATTTTAGTTTCGTCCTTCAATACAGATATTTGATCCGAACAAATGTAACTTTTCGTGCGGGAAAGCAATTTCACAATGTTACGAGTATATTTGTTCGGATCGGATTTTTGCACATTTAAAGGATAAAATTAAAGATTTTTCAATATTTTATTATCGTAATACACTACTCTCTTAAATTAACTGAGCATATTGGGAATTCAATTAATGGCTTTCCCAAAACACATTATGAAATATTTCACATAAAACAATTTTCATCTCGAAAGGATGCAAACACGAACAAAATTGAATAAAACTTTCTGTTTCAAATATCCGAAAGAATAGCCCCTTGATATTAATGACATTACTTCCAGCTTACTCCGTGTGTGTGAGTAAGTGAGAGAGTGAGAATGTATGCTATGTATTGTGTTGTAGTTGACACAGTAATTGTGTGTTCAGTGCAAAACGTGGCTAATTATATCCAATTTTATTGTAAAAAGGGGGACCTTCATTATTTGCTTATATTTTAACCCCACCCCCTAAATTGCTGATTATAATAAATGATTGCATGATAAAATGAAACTCCTAGGTACCTATGACATAGTCTGAAAAAGGAAAGAAGTTCGTATTGTAAACAGAGCTGTCAGCATGAGTATATACATACAACAGCAACTGTAGCGGGCGAAGTTAAGCTCTGTAAAGGCCGGTTCACAATAAACCGGGAACTGAAACGACAACGAGAACGAGAACGGAAGTAATGTTAAAATACGTGTATCTAAATGTGAGCGTTCACAATAGTTAATTGTGAATGCTCATATTTAAATATATTTATTTTAACAATATTTCCGTTCTCGTTCTCGTTGCCGTTTTCATTCCCGGTTTATTGTGAATTAGCCTTAAGAGTGGCTGTTTGCCGACCCTACTCTAGAAACTACTGGAAATACAGATCTGAATATCTAACAATAATGAATATTTGCACGGAATTTGAGGAAATCCCTATATTGACTTCCAACATTTGTAAAGGAATTAGCGATGTCAAAACGCCTACACTGCGTGGTCTCAAGAACCCGCACGACATTTCCTTAAGAGCGATGATTGTATTTCATCTTGCTGATAAAGTGAACCTTGTTGGATTTGTATTGCTTGTAATATGAGCACGCAATTCAGGCGTTTTGAGATCCCTGTAAAGCAAAGGAATTGAGAGATATAAATACAATTTTCTGTAAGATGTAAGTGTGTCTTTAAGGGCAAACCGAAGTGAAATAATTACATTTTCCATGAAAAATATCAATTTTTTGTTTTTACTCTTAAAATCTATTGTATTTCGCTGTTTTCAGATACTTCAAGTAAAATAAAATTTCAGACTGAAGTCCTTCAGGGATTCCTTCAATCTGCACAGTTTCGTCACTACCACCTTGTACAGGGCGCACCATGGACCAAAGCGTGCCTATACTGTTTACGCTGTAAGAAAAATCCTAATGTGAACACAAGCACGTTTCTGTCGTACCCGTGATTGGCTCCAAGACGAAACACTCACATGACGCAGGAGAATATAGTTCGTATTTGAAAACCATAATCTTGCATTATTTGAAAATAAAAAATTGAATTCTAGTTGTTAAATACGATGAAACATATAACTTCACTCATATATAAAACGCTATGTAAAAGAAAAGCTACTTTTATATTTTGTTATGTAATATGAACGCGGATGAATACCAACAGTAATACTGAGGTAGTTTCTTGTAACAAGCTGGCGTTACTTGAGCTCGTAGTTGTTCACGTAAGCACGTCGTACTCAAGTATGACTTCTGCATCCTTGGTGTGTGTGGTTATTAAACATAACAGTGGAAACCGTCTCAAAAGCGAAGAAAAACAAATAGTCTTAAATCTATATAATAAGTTAAATGAGTTTTAATTACAATAATTATAAAGTAAATGTTTCCTAAGCAAAGGAATGCACAGTAGTGAGGTTAGGTCTACTTGACGAGTAACGGGAAACGTTTAACATGAAACAGAATATACAACAGTGGGCGGGATCACGTACTGAGAATCTATGGCGCCAAACAGCGGTCAATGAAGCTTGACTTCAGTCACGTGCTATTGTTTACATTAGGATTTTTCTTACAGAGAAAAGATTATAAGTGTGCAGACCCATCCCGGGTCTAGTCTTCACAAGCTATGCCATGCAAATGAAGGGAAAACTCGCATTTTTATCAGACGGCCTTGAGGCAATGGTCCTATGTGTGTATGGAGTGTTCTACACGAATCGAAGAGCCTTGAGATCATTAACTGACATGTGAATGCGGTTTAGGAAGATGTGTAAGAAAAAATAAAAGACAAAGAGTTACAAATTAAATAATATAAGAAAAGAGAGTGCGGGAATTCATTTTTTGCGAACGAGGGAAGTAGCAGTAAGAGAAGAGATTGAAGGCTTCTCCAGAGGCTTACAGCGTAGGGGGACTTAGAGTGGAAGTGGTCGTAGCCACTTGCGAAACTATGCAGTAATTATATGTGGCAAAGAGACGCATCGCATTTCTTCAAAGTTTTCTCACAAAACAATATACAAGGGCCGAGAGCAAACAATCGATACCCACATCCCCTAGCACACTACTCGGTAGGGGAGGGAGGGAGGTGCATTTCCACGGATTAATGTTCTGAACGAAGCAATTAAATGATGCAGAAAGGCGACGACCCGGAGAGGCGTCAACGTTACATGAAATCCTCACATCTTGGGCACAAGGGGAAGGGACGCCGACGACGCCACCACCAACGAACCATCCAACCTTCAAATTTAGGGGCTGGGGTGACGACTCAAAATAGGGTCGGATATTCCTCCCTCGAAATACGGTTCGATACAGGCCGGGGTGGTAGGGCGGGTTGGAGGGTTCAAGAGGTGACTCAACAAGGGTTGGCAGGATCGAGGGCAAGCAATATTAATCCCATTGTGCACTGCTAGGTGCTGTGCCCCTTATTAAGCACACACCATTAACGGTCCGCGCATCTTTCCGTGCCATGAGCTTTAATTCGTAGCTAAGAGACAGATATAATTAGTCCTACTTGCTTGTTACACGGACTCGGTAATGCGATGAAAGTTCGGAGCTCACGAAAATGAATGATGACAGGAAGGGCAAAGTTTGTCTGTGATTCTTTGCTTGGGTTAAGCTTCGACTACCATCAGCTGCTACATCAATCAAAATGTCTATTCTGATAACCTGGGCAGTATTTGACATATATGTAGCCTATTTCAAATGAATTTGTACATTTTATTCTGTAATTTGAAAGGATTTCCGAAAATATTTCGTGTTTGTTATTTAAATATATCGTCGCTGTTCCTGCAATAACTCCTATGTGTCATATTTATCGGTTTTCAAATTTTTGCTCTATTAAATAACTTACATAGTGATAGGGTAAACTAGCGTCTGTTGGACAGTCGGGCATGTTGGACACTCCGTACTTTAACGTGTTACCACGCCACTTGTGGGCACCACATTCTGCTAGAAGTCAATGACGGAAGTAGCCACGACTGGGGCTACTTCCGTCATTGACTTCTAGCAGAATGTGGTGCCCACAAGTGGTGTGGTAACACGTTAAAGTACGGAGTGTCCAACAGATCCTAGTTTCCCCTACAGCAAATAGCAAAGACTGTTATGTGTAATTATATTTCTTTCTTTCGAAAATTTAAGAATTTACAATCTCCTATGTACCACTGCCGTAGAAGGAATAAATATGTTTTTTCTTTCTACTGAACAATTTTGTATTGGACAGATAATGGAGAAAAAATGGGAGTATAAGGGTACAGTGCATCAGATATTTATAGATTTCAAAAAGGCATATGACTCGGTTAAGAGAGAAGTTTTATATGATATTCTTATTGAATTTGGTATTCCCAAGAAACTAGTTAGATTAATTAAAATGTGTCTCAGTGAAACGTACAGCAGAGTTCGTATAGGTCAGTTTCTGTCAGATGCGTTTCCAATTCACTGTGGGCTAAAGCAAGGAGATGTACTATCACCTTTACTTTTTAACTCTGCTCTAGAGTATGCCATTAGGCAAGTCCAGGATAACAGAGAGGGTTTGGAATTGAACGGGTTACATCAGCTGCTTGTCTATGCGGATGACGTGAATATGTTAGGAGAAAATCCACAAACGATTAGGGAAAACACGGGAATTTTACTGGAAGCAAGTAAAGAGATAAATTTGGAAGTAAATCCCGAAAAGAAAAGGTATCTGATTATGTCTCTGAGAGAATATTGTACGAAATGGAAATATAAAAATTGGAAATTTCTCTTTTGAAGAGGTGGAGAAGTTCAAATATCTGGGAGCAACAGTAACAAATATAAATGATACTCGGGAGGAAATTAAACACAGAATAAATATGGGAAATGCCTGTTATTATTCGGTTGAGAAACTTTTATCATCCAGTCTGCTGTCGAAAAATCTGAAAGTCAGAATTTGTAAGACAGTTATATTACCGGTTGTTCTTCACTTTGAGAGAGGAACAGAGATTAAGGGTGTTTGAGAATAAGGTGCTTTGGAAAATATTTGGGGCTAAGAGGGATGAAGATACAGGAGAATGGAGAAAGTTACACAGCACAGAACTGCACGCATTGTATTCTTCACCTGACATAATTAGGAACATTAAATCCAGACGTTTGAGTTGGGCAGGGCATAGAGCAGGTATGGGCGAATCCAGAAATGCATATAGAATGTTAGTTGGGAAGCCGGAGGGGAAAAAGACCTTTAGGGAGGCCGAGACGTAGATGGGAAGATTATATTAAAATGGATTTGAGGGAGGTGGGATATGATGATAGAGAATGGATTAATCTTGCTCAGGATAGGGACCAATGGCGGCAATGAACCTCCGGGTTCCTTAGAAGCCAGTAAGTAAGTAAGTAAGAAAGTAATTAAGTAAGTAAATAAGTAAGTAAGTAAGTAAGTAAGTAAGTAAGTACTGAACAATTTTATATTTTGCACATAGGAGTTATTGCAGGAACAACGACGACCAAGATCACTCGTTCACAGCAATGCGTTCCAACAACGAAACGTAACTCTGTAAATATTGAGAATAGGACCCATGTTTATATGAAATTTTTTGCTCAGAATGTCTTCGGAAATAAGCTTCGTAAAGGACGGTAAATACTCTTGAATCACCCTTTATGTTCCGGTTTCCTGTAATAATAAACCTAACCTCACTAATAAAAGTACTAAAAAAAAGGCAATAGATATAGTTTCTTTTTTTTTTCGTTGTTGGTAACTCTATATTTATGGTTGTGCTAACGGATGGAGTTACTTGTCAACAATGTGACGCTGAAACGTGTATTCAGGTTACTGCCCAGCAACAGTCCTGATGTATTTTTATATTTGTGATGATTGGTTAATTAATATTAACCCTGCACACTCACAATCATACAAATTTCCAGACTCTAGACACCCAGGGAATTCCTGTTCTTCAAAAAAAATTCACAAGGAGTCGAGCCCGGGAATCGAACCCGGGACCTCCTGATCTGGAAGCCAGCATGCTGACCAACAGACCACGGAGGCAATCAAAATTATTTTTTTTAATAAGAATTAGTACCAAAGTTTAATGATTCTTCCTTGATTTTAATAATAATTTTAAATTGAATACTGGAATTATGTTATTCGGATTCCAAAACTGAAAATTATGACAATCTTATGATTATAAAACAGCAACTGAACCATGTGAGAGAAAGTCTGTACTAGAGTTCTGCAGTGCTTGGGAAAAGTGACACAAGTCAGTTTCCACAAACCTTTTTTTGATAATTTATTGACAACTTACACTGGTTTATATCGATTTGATTTTTTTCTGTATCAATTATTGTAATGGGAGAAATACTTACGTATTTTTTTTCCAAGCGAGCAGATGTTCCGTAAGTCGTCAATAAAATTATCAAAAAAGGTTTGTGGACACTGACTTGTGTCACTTTTCCCGAGCACTGCAGAGTTGTATGGAAGTAAGTTTTGCAGTTGACTATACCCTGTTTTATTACTTTGGTATTGTAAATATTTCTATGAAAATTAATCTAATTCGTTTCCAACACACAATAATGTATTTTACAAGCCATGTTATCACAAAAACAAAATAAAAACAGTATTTAAAAATGAAAGTGATTTCGACTTTATATAACTGCACACTATTAAGAATCTTATTTACTGTCGAAATGAATGCATAAAAATTGTGAACTACATGAAATTTTTGGTGGGGTATAATTGAGTTTTGACGATTCATAATGTATACTGTGCTTGTTAAAAAATAACGGGCTTTCTCTTTCCGATAGGGATATGAAAATTGTGTCCATAGCGAACAGAAAATCAGATACGGTATCCATATTATTCAATTGTTATTGGCTTACAGCACGTATGAAACGAAGGACATAAACCATTACTGTTAATAACAGAAATCATTACAAAATCCAACTCTATCACCATTCATTGAAAAGTTTCAATGCAGCCTCAACATTTTTAAGGCGTTGCATGGTCGGAGAATGAAAGGAAAAGCCTCCATATTAGATATTTCACGCCTAAAACAAGGTTTAAATATCCTAAAAATTTTAGTAATTGGTCGGAATTATACAAGAAACAACTAACAGAAACCTGATTTCGAAATATTCACCATTGTTCTAATGTGGTTATTTATTAAACATTTTAGCAAGAAGTAAGGTAGGTGTCTCTGATATGACCACACTAAGGTTTGAAAATTTTTCTAGCCGCCACTTTGAACAAAAATGTAAACCATTTTTTTCTTACTCGTTCTCAGTCTAATGGACTTTCTTAAAAGAATTTCCTTTCCCCATAAAAATAGCTTTAATTGTCCAAAAAGTCCCAAATTCCAAAAGTCTACCTAGTGGCCATATCAGGAACATATGCACATGATATGGCCACCCTTGTTCCATGTTCTACAAATCGTGACTGTTTTCAGTTTGATAGCGTAGTTGTGTTAAAATAAATAATTTTGGTGTAAAATGAATAAAAATTACACTTAATAATCTTTTTTATAATTCAAAAGTGCAGTAAAAACAGGTTTTTCCATCAAAAATTAAGTTGCTTTTCTTAAAATACAAAATTTTTGCTTAATCCCAGCTATAAGGCATGTAAATTTGTCAGGTGAAAAAATAAAAGTGAAATGAACTTGATATGGCCATGGTGCCTTTGATATGGCCATGGTGTATTTGATATGGCCATATCAGGAGCAGGTAAGCTTTCACGAAAATCATTTGATTATGAACATCTCGTAAAAGATACGCCATCAACTACAACACCAATCAACAGAACATTAAAAACTGAATGGAGTACGATGGTCTTCATGAAACAAGTCTTTGAAAAACATGCATAAAACAAAGGAGACTTACCAGAGAAAAATAAGAAGAGGTCACATGAAAACCGCAAAAACAGGTAACTGACGCCATATTGCTCAAGCTGACTGGATGGAAAACGATCAAGTGACATACCAGGATGCCCTTTCACTGAATGCTGCTGCAATTTAGCGGATTTTTTGGTTAACTAACTCACAATAGGGGGGTGGCCATATCAGGAGCACCCACCTTATTTCTTATGTTCACCATTTCATTGCAATTTTATATCATCCTTCACTTATTTATTATTTTCAAGAATGTTATGTAGAAAATGTGTCTGTTAACACATTCATGGTATTGAATTCCTACTGTAGAACTTGTAGCGAAAACGTTCACACAAAGAATGTTCACCCTAATGAAATTTGACCCATGGGCGATTGACGCACCTGAGAATGCACTGAAATAAATTGACCCAAGAGAAAAATAGAACAAAGAAAATTCACATACTCGTATATGAATTGTTTTAATTGATAATGTAATGATTTAAGTGAAACGAAGTTCTGAATGATTTACATACAGTATCTCGTGAAAAACGTTAGGTATATTTCATTGGAAAACGAGTCTTATATGGATTTCTTCAGATTCAACGACAAGTCCTTCGTCTTTTAATTCATCATACTTTTGTGACATAGTTTGCAGCCTTATATTTAAGCTTTTATATTTTTGTCGTTGTGGGTCTTTTACTCTTCGTCGTTTCATTTGGAAACTCAAAATCCCATGGTTAGATTTGCATTTCTGAAGCGAAGGTTGTACATATTGTATAACCTTTATAAATCAATATATACTCATTCCTTTCACTTGGAATAATTTCTCCACGGTAATCCATTGAAAATGTATACCTTCAAAATATTCATCTAAACTTAAAAATGTTGTAATAAAAGATTCACCACGGAAACGAATTTTGAAATCTTAAGAAATAACTTCAAAATATTCATATACGTGGTGTCCCATTTATCTTGTGCTCCTATTATAACTTCTTTGTTTGGATAGGTATTGGAATTTTTGTTTTTGAGCATTATGCTAGAACGCGGGGTTAACATGATTGTGGAGATTTGGTGCATGTAACTACATTACGGTACAAGATACACGTGACGCCATCAATTTTTCAAATAGCACTACATACTTTAATCATGTTACATTGATTACATACATTAAGACGAGTTCAGAAATGTATCACAATGTCACCTTCCTAATCAATAATAACAACAAAACGAAACAAGAACATACTTCCAATGTGATAATGTTATGCTTTGAGAGTCACAGAAGATGTTCCAAATGGTGACCATTCACATTAATGCACATTAGAAGGCGTTCCCCGAAAGACCATATGACTGCCCGGCATGTTGCTGGCTGAATGAACACATAAGCCTATCGAATGCGTTGCTGCATGTCGTCTTGTATTGTCAGAATATTCTGGTACACACCGTCCTTTACAGTTCCCCACAGGAAGAAGTCGCGGGCGAAGATCTGGAGAACGTGCAGTCTACTGTACGTGGATTGTGGCGTCGACAGTTGTGATTTGTTTACATGTTAAGACTGCAAAAACACAATACACGACGTGTACGGATGTCAGTCGTCTTTGGTTTTGTGTAAGTTAATGCACAAGATGAATGGGGCACCATAACAAATGGCATATTTTGATGGTATTCATTTTGCATTTTTTGTTGTTATTGATTGTGAAGGTGACATTATGATATATTTTTGAACTCGTCTTAATATGTGTAATAAATGTAACATGATTAAAGTATGTAGTGCTATTTGAAAAACTGATGAAGTCACGTGTATCTTGTACCATAATGTAGCTACATACACCAAATCTCCGCACTCATGTTAGCCCTTCGTTCTAACATAACGCTCAAAAACAAAAATTCCAATACCTATCCAAACAAAAACGTTATAATAAGTGCACAAGATAAATGGGACACCTTGTAGCTATACTTAAACACTTTGGAATACAAATGTTACCACGGAAGCGAATTACTAAAAATGTATTTATTAAATGAACTAAACTTTACCGCAATGGGTGATTTTTCTTAGAGTGAGCGTGAGAATGAAAACCGTTGAGTGTAATCACTTTGGTCGAATATTCCTGAATCAATATTCTTGGATGAATTTTCTTTTTGGGCAACTTACACTGTGCAGACTAGTTTGGTTCAATACATAATATGCGATGAGTACAATCTTTTACTATCGGAAAAGTCATCACTACAATTACAATCAGATCTCATGTTAACTACATGACTACATAAACTCTTGTAACAAAGACAGCAGAGCAGGTTTAGCGTGGCTAAGATTGGGAGCATGGAAGGATAATAAAATTGTCAACGAAGAAGGGGAGCGTCTTTGTCCGCTTTGCAAAGAAAGTAACTCTTATAAACATATTTTATTACAGTGTGTCGAATTGGAACATGAACGGAGAAAATATCTACCACCCTCGATGCTAAGTCAGAATAGGAGTTCGCTTGCATGTCTTGACCTCATGGGGAATAGAGAATGCGAACAAAAGACTGGATTGTTTCTCTTGAAGGCGCGAAAGATTAGAACTTCAGCTGTTGAAGTTTGTGACGCGAACTGAGGAAGGGGTAATAGTATCCACCCAACTGAACACTTTTATGACTTTTAGGTTAGGATATATTATATAATGTGTTTTATTGTGTCATTTCCATTTTAATATGTGTGTTCTTTTAGAGAGTAGTTGGATGTAATCATAGGTGGGGGGGGGGACCTACAAAGGAGAACTTGTTTTAGGTACAAAGCACGTAGGGTCAAAAGACCCGTGCATTGGATTTTAGAGAAAATTATGATAATATAAAATCTGTATGTATAATATTACTCAATAAATCCATCTATCTATCTGCTATACAAATATTTAAATATTTCATTCGTTTCACTTGCATTACATAAAACAAGCGGTCAACGATCACGAAATTGGAAGTCGGCAACAATATGTGAAAAACGGACACTCGAAGCCACAGATTATACACACGAATTGACCCCGTGTTGATAAAAAATGTTTACAACCCTTGTGTTGAGACTTAATACGCAAATAACACGAACCTGTCATTGACGGTTCATTGAAGTTCTCCCTTAGGGTTGAAGCAACATGTTAATATTTCTGACAGAATATGAAAACACACGCAATCTATATTCATAACGCTTAGGACGCAAGTAGCTAGGATTTCCACCTGTTATCTACATTGACAACATGCAATCCTAGTTCTTTTTTTTATTTCAATGTTCCCCAAAATATGATCCACAAACTCCGCTCCAGGTAGCTGCGGTGATCGGATAACAGCGCTCATTAGAGCCCGAGGCGCAGATATGTCGAATATGCGAACATTCACGTCACCAAATCGTTCTCCTGATCCCGACATAGTGCCAAAGGGACTACCCAACTAATCCACAGCTGACATATAGATAAAACGTTAAATGTCCCGTACAGCACAAAAGCAAGCGGCGGTATGTGCAAGGGAGAGAGTGGGACGCATAAAAACAGAACAACATTCAGTAATCAATACAGTGTACAGGCTGCTTTAGCCTCCTCATTCAATATCGTTTTCAGGCAATACAGTCTCATTTCAGTTATATGCGCTACATGAGGCGTCCGTCATTATAAGCAATAAATTAAATTCCTGTCCCAACATTTCGTAGAAACGTAACATTTCTAGAGGTTCTATTAACAAATTTGTCCACCGCTGTGGAGTAACGGTTAGCCTTCTTGACTGTGAAACTAGCGAGCAAGGGTTCAAATCTTGATCCGGACAAGTTATCAGATTGAAGTTTTTCCTGAAGTTTTTCCTCAACGAAGCAGAATTATTGGGTAACTTTCGTCGTTGGACCTATGTCATTAGGAAAGTTCAGGATAACACAGAGGGTTTGGAATTGAACGGGTTACATCAGCTTCTTGTCTATGCGGATGACGTGAATATGTTAGGAGAAAATCCACAAACAATGAGGGAAAACACGAAAATTCTACTTGAAGCAAGTAAAGCCATAGGTTTGGAAGTAAATTCCGAAAAGACTAAGTATATGATTATGTCTCGTGACCAAAATATTGTACGAAATGGAACTATAAAAATTGGAAAAATTCAAATATCTTGGAGCAACAATATCAAATATAAATGACACTCGGGAGGGAATTAAACGCAGAATCAATAATGGGAAATGCCTGTTATTATTCGGTTGAGAAGCTTTTGTCATCTAGTCTGCTGTCAAAAAATCTGAAAGTTAGAATTTATAAAACAGTTATATTACCGGTTGTTCTGTATGGATATGAAACTTGGACTCTCACATTGAGCGAGGAACAGAGATTAAGGGTGTTTGAGAATAAGGTTCTTAGGAAAATATTTGGGGCTAAGAGGGATGAAGTTACAGGAGAATGGAGAAAGTTACACAACGCAGAACTGCACGCATTGTATTCTTCACCTGACATTATTAGGAACATTAAATCCAGACGTTTGAGATGGGCAGGGCACGTAGCACGTATGAGTGAATCCAGAAATGCATATAGAGTGTTAGTTGGGAGGCCGGAGGGAATAGGAACTTTGGGGAGGCCGAGACGTAGATGGGAGGATAATATTAAAATGGATTTGAGAGAGGTGGGATATGATGATGCTGGATTAATCTTGCTCAGGATAGGGAGCTATGGCGGGCTTATGTGAGGGCGGCAATGAACCTCCGGGTTCCTTAAAAGCCGTAAGTAAGTTATTTTAAGACGCTTTATCAATATCTAAGGTTATTTAGCGTCTGAATGTGATGAAGGTGATAATGCCGGTGAAATGAGTCCGGGGTTCAGCACCGAAAGTTACCCAGCATTTGCTCATATTGCGTTGAGGGAAAGCCCCCGGAAAAAACCTCAACCAGATAACGTGCCCCGACCAGGCATCGAACCCGGGCCACCTGGTTTCGCGGCCAGACGCGCTGACCGTTGCTCCTCACGTGTGGACTTCGTCTTTATTAGTAGCATTTCCATTAATCATCTCAATAGTTTACAGGTCACCAGATGGACATGGCAGACGTGGTTCCGGGATCTGCCTATAGGCGGCATCTGTCTGTGGGAGCTGCACATATCCAGCGAAGCCACAGGGGCTTTAATAAGCAGACAGCGGGTGACAGGGGGAATGTAGCTCCCTTGGATAGATAGCGCCTTGGTGAGTCGTGGAAACGATGACGACATGTTTTTCAGATTGAGGATGCAGCAGATTCAGGCACATGAATTGCGAACAGATGCCATCGATCTGAGGAGGCCGCAGAATATCACAGGCAAGCGGAGAATCACGGCTCCAGTCAGAACTGGATGCTGTGGCTGAATCGATATTATGACACCATGCAGTGAATCATGCGCTTAAAAGAAGCGATCCTCAGGACTTCAACAATCATTCCAACATAAGGAGGTTGCACAATAAGCCCAAGGCTGCGGTGCTTGCCTGCGAGCCCTCCTCCTTCGAAAAAAAAAACAAATTTGTGGTTAATTACGAAAAGACCCAGTTTCTTCGTCTTTCTTCGGCATGTTCACTTTGCAGCAATTGAAAGTTTTTCTGAAAATACTAGAACTAAACAAATAAAATGAGAGACGAACGTATATTTTTATTCCTCTGAAAGTGAAATTGAAGCGATTAGATTGGCCGCTACACAACTAAATTTACGAAAAGAATCCTTGCAAAATGCAGCGATCAATTCTGAATCTGACGAAGCACTCCAATCAATTGCTTCACTGCGAACCGCTATATCAAAGAGATCATTGATTGCACAAAGGAAATTAGTATATTACTGATAAACAACTAAATAATTGTACTGCAATAGATACCAGGGCATTGTCAAATTCTCGTAAATGAAAAGACTGATGAATTGGCAAAAAAGGGGGACAATTATACAGCTGACAACACAGAAAGAACTATCTTGCACCAGCATTAAAATTCTTCTGAAAAGAGCTCTGACAGAAGTTCACCAGATTGAACTATTCATAAGGACATTCCAAACCCCATGGGCAGAAGCCATAATGAAGACCCCTGATGGGCTAAGAAGAGTGACTATTGTGGCATTCCAACTCACTACTGGACATTATTGTCTGGCGAAGCACTTTTGTAGTATTGTAATTCGACCTGAATCATACTACCCCTATGTGATCAATTGTACAAGTAGAAATGGACAGACAATACCTACAATATGTTCATCCCTGAAGTTCACACGTGAATGAGATCGCTATTGGGAAGCTATAAATAAATGAATGAATGAATGAATGAATAAATAAATGAATAAATGAATAAATAAATAAATAAATAAATAAATAAACAAACAAATGAATGAATAAATAAATAATTAAATAAACTTTATGCATTGAAAAAGAAATCTTTTATCTCAGACACCTCTAGTTTCTGTCCTATATCTTCATTCTTCAAATAGAGGTCTCTTATCCATTAATTTCTTCTACCTTTCATTCTCTCCATACCAATTATCATTTGTCATATAAAATATTAAAAATCTGAGTTCTTCTGGAGAATAAAGTTTCTGAAACAATGAAATAACTACTCCTTACACACAATTGATTGATAAACTTTTAATTTGTTATATCCAGGTATATATTATAAATTCAAACTTGTGTCATTTGAAAGATAAACACTGATTTCTCTCTCACATGTTTCTGTTAATTGCCTCAAAGGCTGCGATAATCCACAACATCAATTCCTCAACATCTAGTGATAGAGGTGGCACAAACACTATGACCTTCACTTAACCCCATAAAAATAAATCACATGGGGTGAAATCGGGGGAGTGAGGAGGCCACTTCAGACACTATTCATCTTCATCTCTAGTTCTCCCAACCCAATAGTTTGCTTAGTCGCCGGCGTAGTTTAGGAGCTAAGGAGTTTACATGCTGATCCAGAGCTGCGCTCTCTTATTTGTTCGATTCCAGCTTTGACCGATGACCTGGTTGGTTTGTTCCGAGGTTTCCCTACTATCATTTGGTATTGTGCTAACCCCAGGGCAAGGGATTTTCACCTCTAACCTCTTTAAAGTCAGGTAGCGAAATATTTAAATTTAGGTTTAGTACGGTAGGCATTCTGCGAAGAAAGGAATAATCATACATTAATATCGTTACATTCTTTCACCCATTAGCAGCATATCTGACTTCTACAACAACATCCGCCACTGTTCGCACTTTAGATTTACATGACACCATGTACCTATTTTTTGTGACGTGACGCTTCCGAGAAAAAGGCGAGCGGATGCGAGCGGATAATTGTCGATTATGTACCGATTCCTCCACAAGAACTCGACACTTTCTTGTCAGTACTAATCTTCCGAAGCGCGGAGTATCCGATAAAAGACTTCGGAGAAATCTACTTGTCCTCTCCTAACAGTCTTCCCGCATCCCGCCATTATTCAACCCGACATGCAGAGAACTGGAAGAAATTTCTATTCCTTCCATTCTGAATGCAATTAATGCCATTTTCATTAACATCACTTGACCTTGAACAATTAAAATTAATTATTAATATAAATATAACAATACAAACATTTTGGTGAAGGTAACATTAGTGAACTAGAATTTTAGTAAGTCAATTAATATATATTTTATTTTATTAGAATGCAGTGGAAGCTCTTAAGTTCGACAGAAAACAAGTTCGACATTCTATAGTTCGACTGCTTGCGTAGGAGACACGCCCCTACACGGGCACTAAGAAATGGGTTTGTCATTTGAATGGAAATTGGTTCTGTGTCTTTCGCGATACTTTTGTTAAAGGAAAATAGAATATTTTATTGACTAGAACATCCATATTTAATCACTGATTTTAAATTAATGAACTCTTCTTTTTCTATTTGAGAATTGTGCCGTTTGTAAGACGAAACTGTCTAATAATAATAATAATAATAATAATAATAATAATAATAATAATAATAATAATAATAATTATTATTATTATTATTTATTTATTTAATCTGGCAGAGCTAAGGCCAGTAGGCCTTCTCTTCCGCCCAGCCAGACCCACTGTGGTACTAGAAGCGCATACAGAAGTCTCGGGGCGGGCAGGAAATGCAAGTACAGTACTGTATTCGTTGATGGATAACAATACGAATATCTATTCACTTCACCTGCCACATCTGCTACCCTTATTGGACTGAAATTTCAATTCTTTTCAGTCGAACTTAGGAGCGTCCACTGTACTTTATTTCTTCTAATCTTTATATACTATCTTCTGTTTTTATCACCTGCCTATCATTTGTTTGCTTGCCAACATTTGAAACTGCATATTATTTACGGTACAATAAAACATGCCTTGCGATCGTCATTTGTTTACCGCATGGACAGTTAACTGAAAATGGTGGCTCTGTTCAAACGTTTTTGTGAAGCTAACATTAGTAAATAGAATTTCAGTAAGTCAATTAATATTTTATTGTACAGTGGAAGCTCTTAAGTCCGACAGAAAACAAGTTCGACATCCTGTAGATCGACCGCTTACGTAGGCGAATTAGACACGCCCCTATACGGGCACTAAGAAATGGGTTTACCATTTCAATGGGAATTGGTTCTGTGTCTTGTAGTGTTACTTTTGTTGAAGGAAAACAGAATATTTTATTCATTAGGACATCCATATTTAATCAGTGATTTTAAATTAATGAACTCCTCTTTTCCTATTCGAGAATTGTGTCGTTTGTGAAACGGAACTGTCGAAACCCACTGTGGTACTAGAAGCGCATACACAAGTCTCGGGACGGGCAGGAAATGCAAGTACTGTATTCGTTGATGGATAACCGATAAGAATTTGTATTCATTCCACCTGCCACACCCACTACCCTTATTGGACTAAATTTTACTAAATTTTCAATTGTGTTCAGTCGAACTTAGGAGAGTCCACTGTATTAGAGTACTTTCTTTCTTCAAATATTTATATAGTTTCTTCTAATCGTGTAATAGTCAATTAAATCCCACTCGAGTTTTGATTTTCTTTAGATAAATCATAACCTCTAGTGAGATTACTGCTGATAAACGTTGACTATTAGAATGGAAGGAAAATGCAGCAGTGCCAAAATCTGGGTAATTGTCTCTATACAGGTATGGGCGAACCACTGTCAAAAAAATAGTGTATGACACACATGTTGAGCTAAAAATGATTTTATTTTGCTCACAGGGTTGCTCCACTCGGTAAATAACTATTTCGCTATCAGGATTAATGAAGATCTATAATTACGTGAAAATCTATCTCAAAATATAATAATTTAACTTCAATAATTAAGTAACAAAATGGACCCGAAGTTAATGACGCAATCTGACAAATAATCGTCTTCACTTTTAATCAAAGTAAAGAATTTTCGGGCTTAAATATCAATTATAATGACTTAAATACTGAATATATGTCATGTTATAGCTCAGTTATGTTATCTGTTATGATAATAATAGCTTGAAAGATTCATAAAAGAGCTACTTTACGAGTCTAAGAGCTCTATCTTTCGATTAAGCAAACAATATGATTTCCTCGAAATATCTACGTAGAGTACCTTGGATGTATATCTGACCTCTTTTTAAAAAGTATGAAGGAATATTCTATCTCGCTCCATCTGCAGCATTGTGGTTACGGTTTCTTTGTTTCAAAGCAGTATTAGTGCATCTAACCGTTATTTATCCAAGGCATTAAATAATTCCCCGCGCAACGAGCGTAATTTCCTCCTGTAGTTCACAAACTTGTTTTCCCTTTTTCATCCTGCCTTTGAGATATTTTTTCTCTCTAGAAATTCTTTTCGCGTTACGTGAATGAATGGCCAAGATATAGTAACGGGAAAAAATACATGTACAGGTTCATAAATATTTCTTTTATGTCTCATTTCTAGCCTCCAAATGTTCTCCTCTACTTGCACATTAACGCTGGATGCCCTTTGAATTATTACACATTGGAGAAACTGTTAGTGGTGTATCTTCTGCAATTCTCGGTTTTTATATCCCCACTGCCGTATATTCCAGATTCTACAACGGCTTGGCTGAGTATATACACCGTTAACAAAATATATGGAAAACTGTTACGTGTAAGGCATTGGACTCTACCCACATTCTTCTCTAAATTTAGAGCTTATCCTTTCTTTAACTGCTCTCTTTCCCTATCGAAATTCGATTTAGTATAGAAAGGTATGCAAGATATATCTGTAAATGCCATGATATATTATTATTCCTTTCGGGAACTCCTTAGAATATAATAGAGTATTTTGTGACCTATATGCTAACAATTTTTCTGTAGTGAATATGAAGGATGTGGATGATTTCCGTTTCAGAATTAGACTTCTTAGCATTCCACCGTGTTCTGGAACATACCTCTTTCACTGGCAGCCATATTTACATAGCATGTTCTAGAAATGCCATGCACAATTTGTGAAAAAAGGCAGGACATGGGCAAAAATTTTATCTTTTATAGTTTTTTAACCAGAGAGCTACATTTTGTAATAAGGTAGGTGCCTCTGATATGGCCATGCTAAGGTTTGAGAATTTTTCTAGCCACCATTTTGAAAAAAATGTAAACAACTTTTTTCTTACTCGTTCTCAGTCTAATGGACTTTCTTAAAACAATTTCCTTTCCCCATAAAAATAGCCTTAATTGTCCAAAAAGTTCCAAATTCCAAAAGTCTACCTAGTGGCCATATTAGGAACATGTGCACATCATATGGCCACCCTTGGTTCCATGTTCTACGAATCGTGATTGTTTTCAGTTTGATAGCGCAGTTGTGCTAAAATTAAATAATTTTGGTGTAAAATGAATAAACATGACACTTAATAATCTTTTTTATAATTCAAAAGTGTAGTCAAAACAGGTTTTTCCATAAAAAATTAAGTTGTTTTTCTTAAAATACAAACCTTTTGCGTAATCCCAGCTATAAGGCATGTAAATTTGTCAGGTGAAAAAATTAAAGTGAAATGAACTTGATATGGCCATATCAGGAGCAGGTAAGCTTTCACGAAAATTGTTTGATTATGAACAACTCGTAAAAGATACGCCATCAACTACAACACCAATCAACAGAACATTAAAAACTGAATGGAGTACTATGGTTTTCATGAAACAAATATTTGAAAAACATGCATAAAACAAAGGAGACTTACCAGAGAAAAATAAGAAGAGGTCACATGAAAACCGCAAAACAGGCAACTGACGCCATATTGCTCAACCTGACTGGATGGAAAACGATCAAGTGACATACCAGGATGTCCTTTCACTGGATGCTGCTGCAATTTAGCGGATTTTTTTGTTAACTAACTCACAATAGGGGGGTGGCCATATCAGGAACATGGTCATAACAGGAGCACCCGCCTTACATGCTCCACTTGGAAAAGAAGTTTTCGATTTATATATTTACTTCTTTTTTTTTTGAGGAAAATATGAAATATAATCAAAGTCTATCTCGTAGCGCAAATTCTAAGTGTATGATCCACAAATCTGTGTATAGTACCTCTGATATAGCCTATTTGTAAAAATATTGAGTAACCATTTTTAAAAACGTGTAGGCTACTGAGAGAAAAAGAAAATATAATATATGCCTACTTGCTCAAAATGTAATTTTCAGGTTTTTTGTGAATATTATATGGATACAACTTTTATTACAAAAAATACTAAATTATAAAAAAAATCCGATACCATAGGCCCAAAGGACTTGGAGTTGAGCTAACTTTGTATCAAATTTAAAACATTTAATTAATCATTAGCTACACGAAGGTAACTGTTTGATAAAAAATCAAATTTTTCTTCTGTCTCTTTCATGAACATGTAATATCGATTGTCATGTCTTGCTCAATATTAACCCACTGTGAGATTACCTGAAAAAATTTACAACGAAAATTATATGACAGACACAAACTTACAAATATTAATCCTTGTGGATGTTGTTGATGATGACAATGAAGGATAAGAAAATTATGGTTTAGGGAACTATTCACGATTTATTTATTTATTTACTTGCGTAGTGTATAGCTCGCGCAAGGAATGATTACCACAAAGCAATGGTAACGTTGCTGTTTTGACGTGTGTATGTAAGCTGAGGGGGCGAGAGGTACGGGCCGAAGAAAGTATTGCCTCTTCCAAGAAGATGAACAGTTGGGGACATAGCCTTGGAAATGAAGAGCGTAGGAAGAGGAAAATTCGAAGCTAATTAAACGCGCAACATATGTTTACGAATGAAATAATAATACCGTGCCATACAAGACACGTACCGGTATTCACATGCAATGGAACAAACTGAAGTCATAATGTAACTATTACAACGCAAGACTGATTCTATCTATGTCATTTCTCTCCCGACAGTACTCTTGAATATCAAGTAATCTCGTGACCTTTCCTGTCGCCTCCTCTTCCTTATCGCATTGTTTCATTCGCGTTCCTTCCGTCGGTATTCCCTGCTTGCGAGACTACATTGGGACATTTATTTGTTTATTTATTTATTTACTCGTATTTATTTGGTTGGAGTGTGTTACAATAGTGAATGAACACCGGAAATGGTTCAGGTGGAGATGTTTGAGTCTCGCACTCGGAAGGTATAGGGTTCAAACCTCGTTTTCGGCCAATCAAACTGAGGTTTTCATGGTTACCTTCAGTTCCAAAGACAATTAATGCCGAAGTGGATATTTACACACACTGATTCATCGCCGCCTTAATCATTAATATCATAAACATTAAAAAAATTTCAATTAGTTACATGAGCACATGCCATCTGTAACACACTATCATAGAAACGAATACTCAACAATAATGAACGGCCTACTGATAAAACCAAAGTTCCTACACAAGCAATTACACCGTAAATGCTAAAATCTATATAAATAAAGTTGATGGAAAGATGAGAAATGATAGCATTGACGTTCGGTCATTCAGCTATTAATAATAATTTATCAACATACAATTCTGTGCAAGCATGCATACATACATACATACATACATACATACTTAAAAATATTGCATCCATTGTATGCTTTGTTCTGCACTATTTTATTACTACTATTATTATTATTATTATTGTTGTTATTATTATTATTATTATTACTGTTCTTATTTTTATCATTATTATTATTAACTTATTATTATTATTATCATTATTATTATTATCATCAATAATTGTCTTACTTTTTTATACTTTGTATGCATAATTTATTTTGACCTGCTGTTCACATTTTATTATGCTTTTTTCTTTCTTTCTGTATGTTATATATTATGTCTGATTTCTTCTTACTTGTTGTTTACATTTTACTATTATTATGCTTATTCAGTTTTGTGTGTAAAATTGTAGTGTACTTTGTAAATTTGTAGTGTTTTTGTAACACAGTTTTTACTCCTGGTTGAGTGTTAGAGAAGGCCGTATGGCCTTAACTCTGCCACGTTAAATAAATCATTATTATTATTATTATTATTATTATTATTATACTGTACATACATACATACATACATACATACATACATACATACATACATACATACATACAGGGACATCATTTTATTGTTACTAACATTTTCGATATTAACCTGACTATACCTTTGGATTAACGATTGAAAACCGGAAACACTGTTTGTTTCCCCCTTCCACGACCGAAGTTTGACGACACTAGTGTAAAATACAATACAAATAACTTCACTAGGTATAGGAGGGAAGAAACGTTGTGCATCCATTTATGTAAACTAGGAAACATTACGATTTTGAGTTTGATCATTTTCGTCGGGTTTTTAAAAAAAAATACAGTACTGTATTAACAGTACGTATTTTTACTCACTAACTGAACTATCCAATCGGACGTATTTATTATGCATTGTTTACTATACTGTATATAGCACATTAGCATACAGTATTTACAGTGCATTTAAATTTAAAAAATAATCAAAATATGGATATTTAAACAAATTATTGGAAATGGTGGTCGTTCATTTCGATTCAGGCCTCAACTCTTTTGTCCATATTATCAAAAACGTTTTCAAGGATATCTTCTGAAATTGAATGTATGGTTTCTTGAATGTAATTATTTAATTCTTCTATTGTTGTAGGATGTTTAGCAAACACAACTGTTTCACAGTAATCCCAAAGAAATAATGCAAAGCTCTCAAATCAAGCGACATGGGGGAGCCATAATCCTACGCCCGTTGAAATAATTCTGTACCTACTCTATAACAGTGTACGTTACGTACTGTCAATTCAATCTTCACTTCTGCCCGACCCGCAATGATAAATTTACTCAGATATGCTATCTACTGTCCGTCCATGTGGTTATGTAGGAGGGGAAATCACGTGACAAGTCCTTACTTAAGGATGTCCTTTTATTTAAATTATTTTATATAGTTGTATAATATTAGGTAGAAGTTCAATTCCTAACAGCAAATGTTTTCACAAAAGAGCTAAGACAGCTCAGCCACTAGCCTTTACAAAGGGGCCAGCAGAAACGGGTGGGGGAAACCGGGATGCGACGTAACTAAACGGACGCACAGTACCGTGCGAAAATATGATTCAATATTGAATGAATGCTCTTTCTTCACTGAAAAATGTGATCATATTTCTGAAACATACTGTACTCACTCACTCTGTACTGTTTATTTTGACCGTAAGACGACTTTGCGGCTTTGGTTGTGTGTGGAAGTTTGCTACTAGAAGGAGTGGGAGGGAAGTATATTCAAAAACTCAGGTACAATAAAAATTGAAGTAAAAATAAAATGATGTCCCTGTACATACATACATACATACATACATACATTTTTTAAAGTTATTTTACATTTCTTTTAACTTGTTTATTTCCCTCGTTCGTTTTTCTCGTACTTTCAAAAAATATATTCCTAAGGATTTCATTATCTGTCCATTTGTAATTTTGATATTTTGGCTAGTAGCCCTGCAATTTCATTACTAAAATGTAGCCATTCCTTTTTCATAGAATTGTGTTCACTCAAATCAGTCGTGATACTTGTTAACAATATTTATTTCATATCATCTATTTTTCCAAATAGTATATACCTGTCATTTTCTTAACCAATTCCAGCATTTCTGTCGCATATTTTTATATATGGTTCTTGACTTCATATCGTTTTAATTTTTCTCTAATACTGTAGTGAAGGTTTGTTATTGAGGTAACTAAACAATCGTTCTTTTTCTATATCGTTGCATCTTTGCCTAATAATATTTAGAACATTGCTTTCTCTACCGTGATTTTCTCTCTGCAGTTGTCTCAATGTTATGCAGTTCATTTTCTAAAGCGCTAGCCCAATTTTATTTATTGCCATCCATTACCTTAACAACCTCGTTACCTTCCATTCTGAAATTTCATACCAAAAGTTTGCTACCCTTAACATAATTTCTTCCCTGTTGCTACGTCTCCCATTTTGTAACATTGCTGTTCCCATGGGCGCCAAAATAGGGAGCTCCAAGACTCGTTTATAATATTTTTATTTGGTTTATTTTACAACGCCTTATCAACTCGTATCGTTGTTTAGCGTCCGAGTGATATGAATGTGATAATGTCAGCGAAATAAATTCAGGGTTCAGTGCCGAAAGCTACCAAGCATTTGCTCTTAATGGAAAAACATCAACCTGGTAACTTGTCCCGACATGGATTTGAACCCGAACCTTCTCGTTTACTATCAGATATGCTAATCGTTACTCCACAATTTTGGACGTTTACAGTATTTATCCAGTATATACTCCAATGTACACTAAATAAATGTGACATTTCTTTGCATTTTTCAGCGAGAGAATTTCTGAACACAACAAATAAAGCGCGCTACAACAACCAAATTAGTTGTAATCAGTACATTTATTCCAACCCTTGGAGGACTTTTAACAGTGTAGAATTTACAGTTAACTGGAATCGTCTGGAATCGTGAAATTTACCGAAACAAAAAAGTGAGTATTTTTCAAAGTGAGAGAAAAAAAGGGGGATCTAACTGTCTGGGAAAGCAAACCCATTTTCTACCCCTCTCTCTCTCCCCTGTGTGTGTGTGTGTGGTACCGGAACATGTTCCTCGTAATTAACGTGTAGGACAGGGGTCACTTCCGATTGTCGCACAAACCGCCCCTTCTCCGCTGCATTCTGTTGAAAAAAGCACGCACCCACAATATACAGACTAGCACGTCGCGATGTAGACAAAGGCCCGGAAAAATACACAGAGTTTTCAACATAAATAACACCCCGCAGTCGAGATGGTGCTCCGTCGCCTCAAAGCAGATACGTGAATATCTATAGGCAGTGGAGGCTGGTGAGAATTTGGAGTAAGACAGTCGCATGCAGTGGGTCATTTAAATTTTTTAACAATCGGTTCTCTCAGCTAATAACAGGAAATTTCATGATCTTAATATAAAAATTACTAAATATGTTAATAATAAGCTTTTACAAAAACTATACTTTATTCACGTACGACATTATTCTTCTTTACGTTAATATTATATTATATAAATTCATTGCCGCTGTTATTTTAATTTTTATTTCCTGTTTTATTTTATTTCATTTTCTATATTCCTCTTATATTAATATAGGCCTATTATATTATATAATTTCACTGTAGCTGTAATTTTAATTTTAGTTCCTATTTTATTTTATTTTGTATATTCTCTTATATGACTATTAATAATATATCTGAACTGCGACCGAACACGAGCGCTGCTCATTCGGTCCTCAAATTTTGTTAATATTACTGTATCTCCTTTTTATATTGATTGTATTATTTTATTTCTATTTCTATAGTTGTAATTATATTTTGTATTCTGCAATTTAAATTTAAATAAATTAAATTAAATTAAACTAAATTAAATTAAATTCAATGTAGAGTATTTTAAAAACTCACAAGTGTTGACTCACGTCACGAAAGACATTCTGCAGGATATTCACAACACCAACTAACCGGCTTTGAATTTTTGCCCACACCGACATTTCGTTTGAAACATCCGACGTTGAATCCGCACACGCACTTATACACTCTACTTTTTCATTAAGTTCAATTTAACATTACATTTTCAGCACATCATCGCCACTTTGTTGTAACGTCATATTGTATTTTGGTCTGCGAAAAATAATGGTATTTTACAATAACACAAGTAAAATACGATTTATTTCATAAACGACAAATACATGGAGTCATTTCTTTGTTCATAAATGCGAGTAAAAACTATTAGGCAATCAAAAGTCATTTAATACATTTGCACGTACTGTGTACTACGTTATTGGTCTTATGTGCCCGCCCCTACCTCGGCGATGCAACCACTGCCGAGCAATGAACTCAGTGAGTCGTATACAGGGGATGGAGAGTAAGCAACAGGGTGAGTACAAACACTATTTACTGTTTTAATGCTATGTATTAGTAAGGATGATGAAACCTACTTGTATTTAAGCGTTGGAGGAACCACGCAGCAGATTTCCTACATGTTTTAATTTATTTTTATGCTCGACCATGCCGAAATGTAGTAATTATACACCTGGTAGCAGACCTTTAATGCATGTCATTAAAGTACACCTACTCATTAAAGGTCAGGTCTTTCAGCCAATGACGACTCAGGTTACAACTGTTCACCCAATGACAGGTCAACTTTCTACCGTTATAAAACCGTAAATAGACTATCGATTATTCTCGGATATGCAATCGAAAGAGAATTAGCGAAAAGTCACGGAGGCTGGAAATCCAATACTGTCGCAAAAGGTTATGTTCTGTTACTATAATAATTAGCGTTAATTGTAAGTAATATTCAAATAAATTCAATTTGTCATCTCGTTTTTCAATGTCTAATTTTATTTCAATGTTATCTCTGTAGGTTCTTATGGCCTAGCAAGGTCAATGTGGACATCTGTTCCTCGGAAAAAATCAATACTTTCGCGTCTGCGCACATCTCACAACATACGGGACATTGCTCCAGGTCAGATACAATAAAATTAATAATATCAAGTTAGAAATATGGTCGAGCATAAAAATTCGTATGAAACTCGCCTATAATGGTAATTAAGAAGCTCGTATGAAAATTATGAAACTCGCTTGCGCTCGTTTCATAAATATCCATACTCACTTCTTAATTACCTTTATTATAGGATCGTTGCATAATGTACTATTTTGTGTGAGTAAATGTGTTATGAAAGGGTATCAGTATAAACAATTAAAATATTTTTGTTGTTAATTTTAAAACAATTATTTTATTTAGAGGAGTCGCCACTGTAATTATTTACTCTTATATTTGTATGTGTTATTAAAAATCTTCTCCTTATATTTGTATGTATATATATTTAGATGATAAAATAATTTTTATCTAAGTTTGTATTTTCATGTATAAGTGGAAATGAATTTCTTTCTTCTTATTTACTGAATCTTTTGATGTCAACGTAAGGCATGTAACGTACTGAGTGGTTTTCCTGCAGTGGAAGGATTCAGCTAGCTTTCTAAATTAGAAGTTTCTATAACAGAAGATTCCAACGACGGGACTCCACTGTATTTCCCTTGGACCAAAAATACAAAACAGAAGCTCTGACCGATAGACTGTGAGGCTGGATTAACTGACTTGTTATTTGTTGTAATTGTTGACAATTATAACGTTTGTGAGTGAGTGTGTATGTCTGTATGTGTCTGTCTATACACACACACACACACTTCTATTTTCTATTTTCCAGAGGAGGTAGATTCTTATCTCTTTCTCTTTTTTTCTCCCTTCACCTTATTTTTTGCCAAACCCTCAAATCCTCCAACTCTGTCCACCTCTCTGTCCACCATTACTTCACCCTCTTGACCCCCTATGTTTTCAGCCTTCTTCCCTTTAGTCTGTCCACTTCTTTCTGCCTCACACCATAGTCAACCTTCACATCTACCCTCCCTCAATCTCTTCCTCCCTGTGTCCATCACATCCTATTTCCTCTGTCTGCCTCCCTCTCTCCATTAACTACCCCCTCTCTTCCATTTTCTTAACCATCCCCTCTCCCTCCTTCCCAATCATCCTTTCCTTTATCCATCTCTCCCTCTCGCCCTCAAAACCTTTCCCTCTGCATTTATTTTCTGCTCTATCAACATCCCCCACTCTCTTATCCATATCTCTACTCGGTATTCAAAAGCTGCATTTAAATTTATATTTTAAAAAAATGTATCTCCGTGTTATACAAAAGTAAAACACATTTTGTTACACGTATATATATATATATATATATATATATATATATATATATATATATATATATATATAAAATAACTGTTATTAAAATTAACACCCTAAATGTACAATTTTCAGCAATAAGCAATAAAAGCATACCGGATAAAAGCTGAAAATGAGTTATCTGACAAAAAGGAAGCAGATATTGAAATCTAAGTATAGGCCTATTAATCGACCTTTTTTTTTTTTTAGAATTCCGTTACTGTCCTGTGACGTCACGCCCCCCTTGAATTTGTTGCTAGGAACTGTAGAGGCCATTCGCTATCTTGTCAAACCTACTTACGAGTGAGGGGAAGAAGAAAGTGGATTGGAAACCTTTCCTCCCTTACTACGCTTTCACTTGTAGCAACCTAGCTCACTTACGCCTAGTACAAGGTTCTTACTATAGGCTACGACGCATGCATGCATTTGGTTTCAGGAGATGACGAATGACCTATATGAGGTCATTAATTCTCAGGAGAGTTTCTTTCATGATGTTTCCTGGGTTATGTAATAAAGAACTTGCAAATTTTGGTTCATGAAAATAAGTAAAATTCTTTAATTCTTTAGACCTATCTATATAGAAAAGACCACGGAATTTCATAATTTTTAAAAATAAATTTATATACGCCTATTTAATTAAATGTTGTATCCAAGATATTATTGTTGTATCCAAGATATTATTATGATTGATTCCCTGCTGTTTGCCTAATTTTCATAAGATAAAGGAATACATTTTCCGACTTCCTTAATAATTACTTTTCCACGGTATCTCAGAGCGTCCTATCAATACAGACGTTGCTTTTGTGTCGAGTATTTACTGTAAGTAAACAATATGCGTCCGTGATGAACGGTCTTGTTTGATGCAAGACTTGTCATGAGATCGTTTGCGTGCGTGTGAGGGGGCGGCAATGGGCGGAGTGTTGACATGTAGGGAGTTAAACTGGTATGTTGAACAACACTCCTTCAATGAAACAGTGATCTACGGGCCTATCTGGGATTTTGGAGAAGAGAAGAAAAGAAACGGGAGAAATGCGAAGGTAAAGAGGAGGAGGCGGGCAGAAGAATTGCAAAGAAAATAAGCAATCGTAGAGGAAAAGGACTGGAAAGGGAGGACTAATATTAAGATTAAGCTAGTGAAGGGAAAGGTAATGAGGAAACGCAAAGCGGGATAAGTAGAGAAAGAGGCGGAAAAGAAAATGAGAGGGCAAGACAGAGAAAGAGACGAAAGAGAAAGATGGAATTGTAGAGGAGAATGATAACTTAGAAGAGGAGAAGGATAAAGTAGAAGAGGAGAAGGAAAACGTGGCAGAACAGAAGGATAAAGAAAAACATGAGAAGGATACAGTGGAAGAAGAGAAGGATAAAGTGGAAGAGGAGAAGGATAAAGTAGAAGCGGAGAAGGATAATGTGGAAGATGAGAAGGATAACTTGGAAGAACAGATGGATAAAGTAGAACATAAGAAGGATAAAGTGGAAGAGGAGAAGGAAAACGTGGCAGAACAGAAGGATAAAGAAAAACATGAGAAGGATACAGTGGGAGAAGAGAAGGATAAAGTGGAAGAGGAGAAGGATAAAGTAGAAGCGGAGAAGGATAAAGTGGAAGAGGAGAAGGATAACTTGGAAGAACAGATGGATAAAGTAGAACATAAGAAGGATAAAGTAGAAGAGGAGAAGGAAAACGTGGCAGAACAGAAGGATAAAGAAAAACATGAGAATGATACAGTGGGAGAGGATAATGTGGAAGATGAGAAGGATAACTTGGAAGAACAGATGGATAAAGTAGAACATAAGAAGGATAAAGTGGAAGAGGAGAAGGATAAAGTGGAAGAGGAGAAGAATAAAGATGAAGAGGAGAAGGATAAAGCAGAAGAGGAGAATGATAAAGTGGAAGAGGAGAAGGATAAAACGGAAGAGGGGAAGGATAAAGCAGAAGAGGAGGAGGATAAAGTGGAAGAGGAGAAGGATAAAGCAGAAGAGGAGAAGGATAAAGTGGAAGAGAAGGATAAAGCAGAATCGGAGAAGGATAATGCGGAAGAGGAGAAGGATATTTTTTATTTGGTTCACCGAGACAAAATCAATCTGATATTAGGAATGAATTTACAGTAATGTTTTATATACGCATTGTTGACAACTGCAAAGATAAAATTGATAGTAATCTGATGCTTGTAATAATTAGTAAAGGCATGTGGACAACAATAAAACTTAATTTGATAAAACCTTAAAATCCAATACATTTTAACTTCTATTTATTTATTAGGTCTAAATAAAAAAACTAATTTGTATTTTTCTATCAACACAAAGACGAAGGAATTAGGCCTACTAAAGAATGTTGTTGACTTGCGTTTTATGAACTGTCGGAAATCGAAAGTACGATTTGGAGCAATTTGTAATGCTGCAATTGTCACAATTATAAACAGCACATATACACCCTGACATTTTAACACTAGTACTAATTCACAAAACTATTAACAAATTAACTAGCCCAGCAACAATATATATCGCAGTTGATTACAGCTTGTTTCGCGAGTATCTCCATCCCGGCAGGTAGGTAGCAGCACCATCATCGTTCGCATGTAAAACTGCTAGCTGTCCGGTATTATTATAGTAAGGCAGTGGCGGCTGGTGATAAAATATTATGTGTGTTCACAAATTTCTGTTCCAAAATCGAAGAGAATATGAAATCGTACGTTTGGCCTAATATAAAATGTCATGATTCAAATATTTCACTATCGAAAAAACCGTATATAAATTCAAAAGAATATATAATAATAATAATAATAATAATAATAATAATAATAATAATAATAATGATAATAATAATAATAATTATAATAATGAAATTGAGTCTTTTTATTTCCAATTTTTCCTGGTAAGCCAGTTTACCCAGTTCTTTACTGTTCCAAATTAGTTTAACAGAGTTCATTGTTTACGTTTGTTAAAAATGAATACACACAACAGTGCCGTTATTTACAAAAGCGTGTGTTCAGTAATATATTTTAGTTCACAACACACTGATACAATATAGCCTATACCAGTACTGTAATCCCATTCCATAGATTGATTACTATAAATACATGCCAGTAAATATTATTCTTAAATATTATACACTACAATACAGATACTTAAATTCATACCACCACCACATTCAGTCAGCACGTGTTTGAAAGCCAAACTATGCTATTATGCTGACACTGAAGTATAGTAATTAACAAACTACACTCTCGTAGCACCACTGTACACACAACCACATAAAGTAAACGTTCCGACAGTGAGATGCTGACACCTACAGGCTAGAATACAGACTATTAAATTTCATCCTCAAGATATATCACGTGAACGATACCATCGATGCACCTGACATCTGTAGGATAGATTCACTGTTCACTTAATGCTTTGTGCTCTTGACAAGTCATAAGCGGCCAGCGAAAGACAATTTTCTCCGCGCATGCGTGAAATTCCTGTAACCTTCTTGAAAAGAGCACGGCTTGTACGTGAACGGATGTTGCCAAGTTTACATTAGAAGTTTATGCAAGATGCGGGAAGTTTAAAATACTCGATTCTGATATTATACATTCCCACTACATCAATACGGTATTAAATAATAAAACTAGTCGTGCATTGATGGAAACAAGGTGTTCACGTGCTCTTGTGCTCTTATTGACGCACTGCCACTGTAGTAAGGTATTTGGTGGCCGTAGATACGAACAAATACACATTCACGAGCACAGTCCGTATTTCAGTGTGGCCACCCGCTATTGTCAGATGAGCTGAAATACACCTTAATGTTACGTAAGTAAGGATGAAAAGCATGGAAACGGATAAAAGTCCACGTGAGCGTTGCATGACAAATTTGCATGTTCAAACGGATACGGAGTTTCCATCTGACAAGCCCATATATTACTACATGGCTTCCACCGACCAGAATTCGAAAATGCTGCAATATAGAGTTATTCTGACTACTGAAAACGATTTGGAATGGAAGAAGTAGGGAGGTATCCGATCCTCTCCCTAACAACCTCCTCTCCTTTCCCTGGTGACCCAAACCTCTATGGTAGATTTACTCCGGCTTAAAGAATTGGCGTTATAGTGCTTGGACACAAGAGGAAAGGTAGCTGCGAATTTATGGGCGGGGTGCAGGTGCGCTCCCAAGCTACTCGAGTGCTCTCTGCATATTTTAGTCATAGGGAGTGATGTTACCTGAAGTTCACAAGCACATAAGAGACACACTTTTCTAAGCAAAATTTTAGTGTTTTAGCAATATAGCTATGGCAGTAAATAACATTAAAACGTTGATAGCGGAGACTGTTATGCTGGTCCTCTCTCGCTATTTCCTTCGTTATCTTCTTAATGGACAAGGATGTGCAAGCTGTGGAAACGTTTTAACCGAAATGACAAACGCTAAAAAAATCACTTATTTGAGGACAAGTATAGGGTACATGAGGGTAAATGTGAACACGGGGTAATTGTAAACAAATGCTGTGAGAAGTACAGAACTGTCAATATAAAAATTTTAATTATGGACCAAGACTATACAATTCAGTATTGAAAAATAATCCAGACCTAAGAAATTTTGTCCACACCTGTAGAGTAACGGTCAGCGCGTCTGGCCGCGAAACCAGGTTCGAATCCCGGTCGGGGCAAGTTACCTGGTTGAGGTTTTTTCCGGGGTTTTCCCTCAACCCAATACGAGCAAATGCTGGGTAACTTTCGGTGCTGGACCCCGGACTCATTTCACCGGCATTATCACCTTCATTTCATTCAGACGCTAAATAACCTAGAAGTTGATACAGCGTCGTAAAATAACCCAGTAAAAAAATAAAAAAAAATAAAACCTAAGCAATTTACACATTCTTAAGTTTAAAAATAAAGTGAAAATGTTTGTATGATATTTGATAAATTTTATTACTTTTTTCAAGTGTTACTAACATTAGGCCTATATGGTACTAATTTTTATTGTATTTATCTGATGCAGGTAACCTATAAGATAAAACATTCTAATAAATATAAATAGATCATTTTCTTAATTAATAACAGTGTATATCTCCAATAAATGATTTCTTAGCATCGCCACAGATAGACTTGATTGTACTTGTCACTATTTCTTGTCACTAGAGAGTTCTTGAAATTTATATTTTCCCCGCCATTCATAAAATGTTTTCATATGATACCTCTTTCACAAAAGGGGAGATCTATACCTGAAATTTGATTAATATATTTTAGTATTATATGTATTTATCCTGGTAATAATGAACAGTTTGACTCGTAGATATTTAGGGTGCTACTCATAGACATTTCGCAGCACGCGATACAAGCGTACTACCAGTGGTTATTAGTACAGAATTCAAATCATATCCTATCGCTAACACTGGTTTATGAATACGAAAAACGCTGATCGTCCACCGGAAGCCAGCGCTAAAAATGTCTATGAATACGGCCCTTTGTTTTTGCAGCATTAAATTCCCATGATTATACGAGAAGATTCGAAGAGAACGGCAGTTACGTAGACTTTCGGCTCCCCCCTACTACCATTAGCCTAATACATAACACAATGTCAATACGGCGGTTGCTGTCGTCTGCGATACAAAGAACTTTTCTGTTGATTTTCGAGTTCGTCATTTTTTTCCGGTTATTATATGCTTATTTAAGCTGTGTTAACTCTCGCTAGTGCTTTTATATTTTATTTTATCCGTCAGTATTTTTTTTATTATTGTAAATATTTTTGTTTTATCACTATAATAATAATAATAACAATAATAATAATAATAATAATAATAATTATTATTATTATTATTATTATAAGTATTATTATTACTAATATTATTAATGAATTATTTTGTATTACTGTCTTTGTATCATCTCCGATTCTATATTATTATTATTATTATTATTATTATTATTATTATTATTATTATTATTATTGTTACTATTATTTCTATCATCAGCATTATTATTTGATCTCTGTAAAATTTATGTAGACTACTGGACTGTACCCGAGCACGAGCATATGCTCATTTCGGGTATCTATTCATATGTATTAATTTCAAATGTAAATTGTAAATAAATTTGAATTTGAAATTCAGGGGAATATTTAAATTAACATGTTGGCTAACCTACAAAACAGTCTGGCGCCAAATAGGAGTAATTGCTTAGTTGTGAACGAATGTTTTGTCTACAAAAAAAGTTGAGAAAGAATTTTGCTTCGTCTTCATTTTTGGCATTGTAAGTAAACGTACAGTGCTATTTTTTAAGAATATGTTGTTTTTATTAGTAATGTATAATAGTTCACATTTATTACAATGGATATGAGATCTCCCATAACCTCAGTTCATTAAATTACGACGTGTTTACATTTTCCCCATAGCTTTTATTGCTTGGGGGTAATTGTAAACATGTCAAAGTTTCACAACCGTACAGAACAAACTGGTAATATAACTTTTATAAATTTTAACTTTCAGATTTTTTGAGAACAGACTGAATGGCAAAGGCATCTCAACATAATAATGGACATTTCGCATATTTCTTATGCTTTTAATCCTCCCGAGTGTCATTTATATATATATATATATATATATATATATATATATATTTTTTTTTTTACTGTTGCTCTAAGATATTTTAATTTTTCCACCTTTTCAAACGATAAATGTTCAATTATTATATTTCCTTTTTGTACAATATTCTGGTCATGAGATATAATCATATACTTTGTCTTTTCGGTATTTACTTCCAAACTTACCTCTTTACTTGCTTCAAGTAAAATTCCTGTGTTTTACCTAATAATTTGTAAATTTTCTCCCAACATATTGACATCATCCGCATAAACAAGCAGCTGATGTAACGCGATCAAATTCAAACCCTCTCTGTTATCCTGGACTTTCCTAATGGCATATTTTAGAGGAAAGTTAAAAAGTAAAGGTGATAGTGAATCTTCTTGCTTTAGCTCGGAGTGAATTGAAAAGCATCCGACAGAAAGTGGCCTACAACAATGGATTTAAACATTTGTATTAAATTAATTTGGTAAGTGTTAATAAATAATTTATTTACAACTTATAACCTATAAGAAAGAGAATATATGCAACTAGATTTAATTTTAGGGACGAATTTTTGCTAAAACACTGGTTTAAAAGATTTTATTACAGCCTTTTTCATAACCGTTGCAGTTTTATGGAACGAATCAATTATTATTATAATGAGGGCTCCACTGTATTTATACAATGGTTAAAACTCATAATTACATCGCAATAATTTAAAATACAAATGTGTTGAATTGATTTATTATGTAAAAATTATTTTAAAGAATTTGTTTGTGACATTTTTTCCTTAATGATGTTTCTCCCGTTGCGTTAATAAGCTTATGATTTACTTGTTATTTCGTACTTAATTACAATTACAAAAATAAAAATAATTATAATTAATTCTGCACTATATTAAACCAACATGTACGCATTCAGTTTGTACCCTGTTGTGTTACCATACCTAAATTATTTTCTATGGTACAAGCAACGATGTCAAGATATAAAACATATTATACTTAACATTAGTTTTTTGTACATTTCGTAATAATTTACTCATTTTTCACTCTAGCCATCAGTATATTTCGTTCTATAATTTGTTTTCCTTAATTACAATTTAGAAGGCATACAGAAGTGAATTCATTACTGTATAAACAAATAACAAAAACTTTCGCTTTATGAAATACAAAACAAAAACAAAATAGTAGTGGAACCAGCGTTTTCGGTACATTATTCATGTCAGTAGGTCTATGTTTTTTTTATAAGTTAGTTCAGAGTAGCAATTTATTACCAATCAGCTATTCCGGGCAAATTGGGAATTCCAATGAAACGTCTTTTTCAGAAATATTTGTTTGTTATTATTGTAAGACATAGGTTAAATAAGGCTCTAAATTTAAATTTACTAATATTATACTTAGAAAAGGAAAATATTTTACTAGATTTATTGGCATTGAATCTAA
This sequence comes from Periplaneta americana, assembly GCF_040183065.1. Lineage (NCBI taxonomy): Eukaryota > Metazoa > Arthropoda > Insecta > Blattodea > Blattidae > Periplaneta > Periplaneta americana. The sequence goes on from NC_091123.1 coordinate 36,056,345, forward strand.
GTGGTCTTAGCTGCTTTGTTTCCATAAAGTTTGCAGCACTTACTCATAGAGACATCAGCTTTTATTGCTGACGCCAGGGTTTTTGGCGCGTGTCCTTGAGTACAATGCACGGTCTGCGAGCATCTATTGATGTGTAGCTGAAAATGGTACCACCTCCTATACACGTTACTCAGCAATCTGCCAACCACTGCTGTCAGTCTTGCTGCCCAGACTGCGGCAAAAGTAAGATACTCGCACTTAACTTTCCTGCGGTGTGTCCTTGAGTACAGTGTCCAGTCAGTGAGTTTCTGTTGCCACTGCAGCTGAGAACGGTACCTCCTCCTAAATACACGTCACATCAACAATCTGCCAATCACAAGTGCCAGCTTTATCGCCTATAAATTGCTACAAAAGTTAGACACTCGCACTTAAATTTCCCATTACTTATTTCATATGCCAAAATCGGTGGCGCGCCCTATAATATAGGGTATGTTTTTCAAGGAGCTATTGTTGAAGAAATATTTTGAGAGCCTGCACTGTTAATTCCAGAGTTCCATGATCAAGGAACTTTTTACTATGTACTATATTCCTTCTGCCATTTATTTTCAGTAGTTTGGTTTAATAATAATTAATCTTTGCCGTTCAAGTGAATATTTTGATTTAGAAAAAGTTGTTTTGAAACTAGAAAAATGAATGATATTAATTCATTTTTAATATACGTCACAAAATGTGTGTAACATCCGTGACATGGAAGAAACAGCTATAATATATTTACCGATTATGTTTTTGTGAACTAATTGGATGTCATGAGATTTGCATAGCTTTCACATGGACACTATGAGAATGAATCTCTTTTTTTCTTGAGTCAGAGAGTTGAGTTATACACTTTTTGTCAATAAGGTGTGAAATGAGTTCACAAATATTGTAACATCCGTGACGGAACCTTTTCTTCATTTTCCGAAATAACAATAAATTCTATACAACACATTTTTTTCCCGTAAAATGATACCGGTATTCTAAATTGATACTAATAATAAAAGTTGACAAAAGTCATTTCATTTTCCATATACAGAGTTTGAATGTAGTAAAAATATAATATCCATGACAACTGGAATGGCGGCAATGACAACCATGATTCTACAGTACCTCTACATAGAATTATGCAACACTCAAGCTACTGTATTATTGTTAACAAGCTGAAACTGCGTTTATTTTCATAATTATTTGCCTATAATTTTTCAAATTATGCACCCAAATTAAAATCTAATTACATATTTGAAACGGTCATGATTCTTCACGTGTTTTGCACGCTGCATACCTAATCCTTGTGTTCGCTTCGTCTGCGATGTCCGTCGCGCTCACCACATTACTCCATCCTTCCAAACTCTAAACTGGCTACGGCTTAATGACAGTAGAAATTTTCATTCCCTTGTTCTCCTTTTCCAAGTCCTTCACACCTCTACACCTACATACCTTACCTCCCGTTTCAGTTACCTGTTATCATATCATAACCTCTTTACACGTACGCAAAATAGCCTCATACTAACCATACCAACACATAAGACATCATCGTATTCATCATCATACACAATCTCGCTATCGGGCTTGTGGAATACCAGTGACATCAGAGACTGTCGGAATTAGCAGTGTTCAAAAACAAACTTATTAAGCATTTTTTACGGCGTAAAGTAGGTGTAATTTTTACTTAATTAATAAAAAAAAACAAATTTCTTTCTTCTTAACTTCTACAATAAACTGTCTAGCCTTTATTAATCAGTTAATTTTTCAGTACTTTAATTTTTATTGTATTTTTAAATTTAATATTAATTATAATTATAAATGTAATTGTATTCTTAATATTGTAGGTGTAATCCCCTGGTAGAGGGGAAGAGAAGTCCTGATGGCTTTATCTCTACCAGGATAAATAAATAAATAAATAAATAAATAAATAAATAAATGATAAATAAATAAATAAGTAAACAAACAAACAGACAAATAAATAAGTTAATAAATAAATAAATAAATATAAATATATATATATCCATGTCCAAAATTTAATGACACACGCTTAAATGCGATTCAACACGTAAATATTTTTGTACGTTGTAATATTATTTTCTTTATTTAGTGAACACTTTGTATGTACCCTTTCCTTACACCTTTTAGATATCGCGAGTTCAGAATCATGCTTTTGGGTATTCCATCGTGTTCTGAAACTTGATATATCCAACGTTTCAGAACTACTTATAGGTTCCATCATGAGGGAAAAAATTTCTTCAATAATTAATCCTTTAAAATCTGTATAAATTAAATTTGTTGGGCAATCCATATTTTTGGTTAGACAAACTTTTATTATTATTAATTTTAGTAATCTGTGGGGACAGTTTAAAATGGGCGTAATTGTTAACAGCAATAAAGCTTCTTACTTCACGGAGTTGTTTCATTCTCCGTTCACTGACTTGGAATCTAATTCCTTGTAATTCTGTGCATTATTGCCTAATGGCAGTGAAGGAAGAACGATTTGCTGTTACGTCAGTTCATGCGGCGACTCTTGCACGGTTAACTCCGTCCTTACTTTCGGTGGAACTCACAGCTTTACTTGCAAACGTGTGCTCCCTCTGCAGCAAATAACATCATGAACATCATGTTAAGTGTTCTGGCTCCACTTGACAATCAGTTCATTACTTACGCACCCTTATACATGGGGGTTCGAGCCCGGACATGAGCAGTAAACTTTCAATATACCATAAAGTAGTAATAGTGCTTTATTTAATGATGTTTTGAACTTTAGAAAGTATTCATTTTCGCAATTCAATGTGGACGAGAAATACTATATTTGGTAAGGTTTATCTTGTCTCAGTAGCAATAAAATCAAGTCCCTTCAAATGAGGGTGGAGATTATAGGAGGGTTGTAAATTTTTAGGATTCCTTTCAAAATCTTGTTGTTGTACAGGCTACCGGAACTCAGTTTCTTGAAAGACAAGCTCAGTTACGGAACTACACAGTACGAAGAGAGATATTTTATTTTGTGCTACAGAATTTATCAACTAGTCCCTTCCACCACTGGATGGATGGACGGCATCGCTCCACTCCCCCATCGCCATAACAATAGACGAAGTAAGAATATCTCCTTTCTCTCTCTTTGTACAGTGAGACAAGATACATCACACAGACTTTAACAAAACCTTCTTGTAGCTCTCTAAGTTATATCAGAACAGATACGGTAAACCTAAGACACGGTACTTAGAGGTTTACTTATCTCCTCATGGAAGGAATGTTAAGGATTTTCTAGTTATTTAAACTCCTTGAAAACCTCAAAAAACCTCGAACTTAGGGGACCAGTATGTTTACAATGATATCATGAAGGACGACTAAATTGAAATTTCTCTCTATTAGGCTCTCTTCAGGAGAAGGCACAGACTGGGACTGTCCTCGCACGCAGGCCGCTCGGGTGAGCCCATTGTACTATCCGTGATGAAATGGTGTGCATGCCCTAAGAATCCCCGCGCTACTCAACTCCCTACGCACCGCCTCCGAACTCCCCTACAGCCTACATGATACCTTTACCTTTCCACGTAGGCCTCACCGTATTCCCTCACCCCGGTCCCACGAGTTACACTGAACCCAGTGGAGAGCCCACACCACAGTGTACAGCACTACCACCAACAACGAATGGCCACATATCCACGGGATCAAAGTTCGGCGACTCTACATCGGAGCAAGCCCGAAACCTAGGAAAGAAACGGAGATGATGATGAAAGAGGGGAAGTGTAATTATGACGACGAAATGAATCCGAGGTCCAAAGTCGAAAGTTAATCTGATCTTCCCTGATGATGGAACCTGTAAGTAGTACCGAAACGTTGGAAATGTCGAGTTCCAGAACACGATGGAATACCCAAAAGCATGATTCTGAACTCGCGATATGTAAAAGGAGTAAGGAAAGGGTAGTGCGGAAACATCTGCCGGGAATCAATTATATTACAGGTTTGAAAAAAAAAACAATCAAGAGGGGACAAATGAAGTCACAATAATATTGATGGTTGGTCATTTCCTGTTACTGATGACGAAGCCTTTTTTCGTTTCTGGGAATAATAACATTTTTATAAATATATGTGAGTGCTGTTTTTATGTGTGTGAGGGTCACAGTTTCATTGGGGTAGCGTCAATAAACAAACGGTAACATCTCTTAACCTTAACAATTTGCTAGTTGTAACTGGAGCAGAAATAATAAAACTTAACTATCACAAAACTATATTTCAGACATAAAAACGAAGCAACACCTAATTTAAAATGTTCAGTAATCAAAAGGACATTCATTGACAAAGAGAAAAACAAGTGAATATATTAATGAGGAATTCATTTCAATAAAATTGTGCATTATAGATCTACGCTAAACTTATTGGTGAAATTTAATTTGAAATGGGACTGTGAATTGAAATGTTTATTGCGTCTGTAGAGGAAAGCTCAACGGCTATGAATGGAAAGTTAACATTAATACGTAATTTCCTATCTTCAGACTCAAAAGTTGTATTTCATATTTTCCAGTTTCATATTTGTGATCCTTATTTAATAAACTTTAAGACTCACCGCTGAATATAGGCTAATATAATAAAATATAATATAATATAATATAATATAATATAATATAATATAATATAATATAATATAATATAATATAATATAATATAGTATAATATAATATATGTAAATTAACGTAATAGGCTATGGTATTATTATCATTTTTCTTTTCCTTATTAGATTCCATTGTTTGTTTATTTTTTGTCAATTTTCCTACTCTGTTATCTTTCATTGCTGTTTGTTCCTTTTATTCTTTTGTATGCTTTGTCTAATGGAAGCCTCTGATTTGAGGAAGCCCTGGTAAATAAATAAATGAATGAATGAATGAATGAATAAATAAATAAATAAATAAATAAATAAATAAATAAATAAATAAATAAATAACTAAATAAATAAATGAGTAAATAAATAAATAAATAAGTGAATAAATAAATAAACAAATAAATAAATACATAAATAAATAAATACATACATAAATAAATAAAGAAACAAATAAATAAATAAATAAATAAATAAATTACAGAATGCGGTAGGATTTACATTATAACAATGCATAGTAATTTAGGATAATAATTTTAATAATAATAAAATTGTTATTTACGTACCCTTCTGTATATTTATTTCGTAACGAAACTAAACTAAATAAAGGTGTAAAATAACTGAGAAGGTAGAAAATTGCACAGTTTCAATGTTCTGTGAACTAGTTCTTTTCGCCTGTTGCTAATCTTTGTGTGCAAGCTGTACTTTGTTCCTGAAAGCTATTAGGCTGTCTTCCTCGGTGTATTGAGAGTTTGTAGCAGCATAAACAATGCAATTTAACATGGAACCCTCATTCAATCATGCAGACCCTAGCACCACGTGACACTAAGTGCCCGAGGATTCAAGAGCCATATCCACTTGCAAATTATACAAAAATTGATAAGGAAAATTGCACATATAAAACATTTCTACTGAAATATCTTCTTTCTTGGCACGCAACGCTTACGTACGGTCTAGGTTACTACCTTAGCCGAAAGGAATGCAAAGGTAGGAGATCCTTAGACCGTTTCGTTTTATTGTACGGTATTTTCAGCGTCATAAACCATTTCCTTACGAGGCAGATGTTCTCATGATATTTTGCAACTATATTTTCTTCCTTTTTGGAATCTAATTTCATTCTGAATTTTACAATGATTCGCATAATAAAATAATTATTTACGAAACTTTGTTTATCTAAACGTTGTCTCTCATCTGTAAATAAAGTTTCCTCCAGCAGTGTTGTTCCGAAGAATGATATTTGTTTCTAAGGAAATTGAGAGAGAATTTGATCTACAAAACAACTCCGCAGATGTTTTCCTCCCAGTTCTTGTTTACGTTGTTTTTTATTTTTGAAACATTGCTACACTGTAATAATGTTGTTTCATCAGTAGATGAGTTGCCACTGTTTTGTGAAGTGTTATAACTTAAAAAACTACTGCTGTGTTCCTTCTTATTGTGCCCATGCATTATGCTACATTATATAAAGTCCTGTCACATATTTTATATTATATTTCATTGTACTAAATTCCATTTACTTTATTATTATTATTATTATTATTATTATTATTATTATTATTATTTACTTTTTAACTTCGCTCTAGAATATGCCATTAGGAAAGTACAGGATAACAGGCAGGGTTTGGAATTGAACGGGTTACATCAGCTTCTTGTCTATGCAGATGACGTGAATATGTTAGGAGAAATTACACAAACGGTTAGGGAAAACACGGAAATTTTACTTGAAGCAAGTAAAGCGATCGGTTTGGAAGTAAATCCCGAAAAGACAAAGTATATGATTATGTCTCGTGACGAGAATATTGTACGAAATGGAAATATAAAAATTGGAGATTTATCCTTCGAAGAGGTGGAAAACTTCAAATAACTTGGAGCAACAGTAACAAATATAAATGACACTCGGGAGGAAATTAAACGCAGAATAAATATGGGAAATGCGTGTTATTATTCGGTTGAGAAGCTCTTATCATCCAGTCTGCTGTCCAAAAATCTGAAAGTTATAATTTATAAAACAGTTATATTACCGATTCTTCTATATGGTTGTGAAGCTTGGACTCTCACTCTGAGAGAGGAACATAGGTTAAGGGTGTTTGAGAATAAGGTGCTTAGGAAAATATTTGGGGCTAAGCGGGATGAAGTTACAGGAGAATGGAGAAAGTTACACAACACAGAACTGCACGCATTCTATTCTTCACCTGACATAATTAGGAACTTAAAATCCAGACGTTTGAGATGGGCAGGGCATGTAGCACGTATGGGCGAATCCAGAAATGCATATAGAGTGTTAGTTGGGAGACCGGAGGGAAAAAGACCTTTGGGGAGGCCGAGACGTTGATGGGAGGATAATATTAAAATGGATTTGAGGGAGGTGGGGTATGATGATAGAGACTGGATTAATCTTGCACAGGATAGGGACCGATGGCGGGCTTGTGTGAGGGGGCAATGAACCTTCGGGTTCCTTAAAAGCCATTTGTAAGTAAGTATTATTATTATTATTATTATTATTATTATTATTATTATTATTATTATTATTAGTTTAGAATAAGCCCATTTAGTGCTACCCAAAGTAGGCCTATTTAGAAGCGTTTCTTTGCATTTCTTCTCGCCCATAATGCTCTCATTCTTTGGCTATGGGCTTATTTTGCACATTGTTTCAGTCTTTTTCTTCGGTTTTTCCTCTCTGTCAACTCGCCATTTATGAACTTTAATACTAAAGATTTCTCTGTTTAAGATGTCTTCTTGTGTGATTCCTGCCAATTTCAAGTAATTTTTTTTATTTCGCGAATCCATTTTACAGTATCTGTTTGTGCTTTACTCCTATTTTCATAAAATTCAACTTTTTTTTTTGTGAGTCTGTCGGGATTGATACTTGTGACATGTCCGTAAAAGTTTAACCTTCGTTTTGTAATGTGTCTATGTATGTCTGTGTATTTTTTATTTCTTCTTTACTTCTAAGTCTTTGTTGTTTACCTATGACTTTGGGGAGTAAAATTTTTCTTATGATTTTGTATTCTTTTACCAATTATGATGATGATGATGATGATGATGATGATGCTGATGATGAAACTGTTTCTCCACTTTCGAATTCTCTATCAAGTAATATCAAGAGAATGTCAGACAAGAAACGAATTCAAGATAAACTAAGGAAGAATAAATGAATTTAAATGAGTTTATTTTTTGGAATCATTACACATTATTATATTCATATTACATAAATAATACAAGAATAACAGAACAGCTCACTTTGTTCAGAACCTAAAATATTAATATAAATTAACAATATTCTTCAAACTATTCACGACCCTACACAGATCCACAGAATGCTACTATGCGTTGTTTATGTGAACATACTATGTATCGTCTGTAGTGAGAGGCAACAGGACGAGGCGCGGGTGATAACTATAATATTTCGCTGTAAGAAAAATCCTAATGTAAACAATAGAACGTGACTGAAGTGAGGCTTCATTGGCCGCTGTTTGGCGCCATAGGTTCTCAGTACGTGTTCCCGCCTACTGTTGTACATTCTGTTTCATGTTATACATTTCCCGTTACTCGTCAAGTAGGCCTAACCTCACTACTATGCATTCGTTTACTTAGGAAACATTTACTTTATAATTACTGCAAATAAATTATTTTTAAATCTTATGTCTTCCAAATGGACAGTTGAGGATACAAAAGCCATACTTCAGTACCACGTGCTTACGTGAACAACTACGAGCTCAAGTGATGCCAGCTTGTTACAAGAACAGACTACCTCGGTATTACTATTGGTATTCATCCGCGTACATAGTACATAACAAAATATAAAAGAAGCTTTTCTTTTACATAGCGTTTTACACATGGGTGAAGTTAAATGTTTCGTCGTGTTTAAGGGGAGGCAGAGATGAATATTTCAAAATTTATCCGATTTCTTTGAAATTGATCATGGACACTAAGTATGTTATTAGTAATGGACATACCAAGTTTCAACTTTCTAAGTACAATAGTTCTGGAAATATTAATAATTTTATAAAACTTTATATCGTTTGATATAAAATGCTCCATGCACCATATTCTAAGAAATTTTCAATATTTATTTTTATTTATATGTTCAGAGAAGGCATACAAATAATGATAAGTATTAGTTTATTATGGGAATAATATAGTAAAACAGTTATCTTGGTTTTAATTTCATACTTTTAAGGGCACAAAATCAAAAACTAACATCGGAATATCAAAATAAAGATAATAAAAATGGAAAAAAACAAATTTTCATTTTTTCTTCAGTTTTGTTCGAAAATTTCACCTCTGCCTCCCCTTAACAACTAGAATTCAATTTTTTATTTTCAAATAATACAAGATTATAGTTTCCAAATACGAACTATATTTTCCTGCGTCATGTGAGTGTTTCGACTGGGAGCCAATCACGAGTATGACAGCAACGTGCTTATGTTTACATTATAATTTTTTACAGCGAAAACAGTATATACTCCTCACTGTACTCTACTAAAATCTACTGCTTTGATGCGAACTTCCTAGCTCTGGTAATGATGCACCTTGGACTCCTCGCCCGAGATGTCCACCTCCTTGAAGACAACGCTCGATCGAATACTGCAATCCCTACGCTAAATTACAAGCTTTCACTGGGAACGCTCTGAACACCCACCTTACAGCCCTGATTTGGCACCTAGCGACTTCCTATGTTCCCAGCACTAACGAAGGAGTTAGAAGGTCATCGTCTCCAGAACGATGGTCAGGTCAACAGAGCCAGAGCCATATTATGTTCTTTGAAGGTGGCATTCAAAAGTTGATACACAGATGGGACAAATGCCTCAACATCGAAGGTGCTTACGTGGAGAAGTAGTCCATGGATGGAGTTAAAGGATGTGTCAAGTAGGTGAGTGTAAATTAATAACAATACATTTCATAGCTATAGGATAATTACTTATTGAGCGCCCCACTTACATGTAAAAATTTTAACCTAATTATTATTTTATGCTCGACCATGCCGAAATGTAGTAATTAAACACCTGGTAGCAGACCTTTAATGGAACTCATTAAAGTATATCTATTCATTAAAGTTCAGGTGTTCCACCAATCAGAAAATACCATTGTAGCAATATGAAAGCGCAAGTATCGATTATTATCCGATATGCAATCGAAAGACAACTCTGTCGAAAAAAACAACACACAAATTAACATCAATTCACCGTCATCTTCCTGCCTTTCACAAAGCACATTCCCACAAATTCATTTCACTAATTGCACAATAAATCACCTACATTTGAAATAAAGTCAGTTCTGTTACTATAATAATTAGCGTTAATTGTAAATAATATTCAAATAAATTCAATTTGTCATCTTGTGTTTCAATGTCTAATTCAATTTCAAGGTTATATTAAGATTAATGCTTATTTTACTCTCTAGATGTCCACACCTGTGGAGTAATGGTCAGCGCATCTGGCTGCGAAACTAGGTGGCCCGGGTTCGAATCCCGGTCGGGGCAAGTTACCTGGTTGAGGTTTTTTCCGGGCTTTTCCCTCAACCCAATACGAGCAAATGCTGGGTAACTTTCGGTGCTGGACCCCGGACCCACTTCACCGGCATTATCACCGTCATATCATTCAGACGCTAAATAACCTAGACGTTGATACAGCGTCGTAAAATAACCCAATAAAATAAAAATAAAAAAACTCTCTAGATTATATCAAGGTCAATGACATTTGTTTCTCGGAAAAAAATCAATACTTTCGCGTCTGCGCACAGCTCACAATTTACGAGGTATTGCACAAGGTCAGTTCCGCTCCTCAATCAGATAAGAATAACATGAATACTTATGAATAATTTCAAGTTAGAAATATGGTCCATACCTGTGGAGTAACGGTCAGCGCGTCTGGCCGCGAAACCAGGTGGCCCGGGTTCAAATCCCGATCGGGACAAGTTACCTGGTTGAGGTTTTTTCCGGGGTTTTCCCTCAACCAAATACGAGCAAATGCTGGGTAACTTTCGGTGCTGGACCCCGGACTCATTTCACCGGCATTATCACCTTCATTTCATTCAGACGCTAAATAACCTAGATGTTGATACAGCGTCGTAAAATAACCCAATGAAAAGTTAGAAATATGGTCGAGCATAAAAAGTCGTAAGAAACTTGCCTATAATGGTAATTAAGACGCTCGTATGAAAATTATGAAACTCGCTTGCGCTCGTTTCATAAACATACTCGCGTCTTAGTTACTACCATTATAGGCTCGTTGCATAATGTACTAAAAAGAGAGAAGGAGACTTTGAATGTCTCTTAAACGTTGCCAGACGACATTAATATATTTGGCCGATACAGACTGTGAGGTCTAACAATCGAAGTATCATAATCATGATTGTATATTACCACAAAGTAATCAAGAGATTGAAAATGTCTTGGTTTCAGACGTGCTGTGGAGATGCGAATGGAATTCCCGGGAACAGGTAGTGGGGTTCCAAACACTGTACTTTGAAGGGAAATGGGGAAAAATGGAAAGGGGAGAGAAGTGGAATTCTGCAGGTTTCCTGTACTCGCCACAAAATTGAAACCTGCGGTGGCCGGAAGGCAGACGGGTTCGCAGTCTGATGCCTCCCTTGTCGGATCCAACACTTGCATGTCACTCCCAGGAGTATTTAGCGGGTAGGCACAATTGATGTACTAGTCTAGTCTTTGAAAGATCCATCCCGACCAAAAGCAAGAGGAATATTCCGACATTTTTCACTGACAATGATATTACTACCGCTAGGCCTATATTTCTCATATCGCGTAGAACGCAATAAAGGAATTCTCTCTTCTATTTTCGTCCTTAATTCATGTTTCACATCATTCAATGTTGAACTATGATATAATGATCTCCATTATTTGTAGATGTAAAGTACACTTGTTATTAAAGATAATTTTAATTGAACACCTGAAAACTAGAAATGGTCAAACAACTTATAAGATTAACAGTGGAATCTTGTTTCCGAAGACTTCGACTTAAAATGCATAGGCCTACACTTAATTTATTAAAATGTTTACTTTTCACACACAGTGACTCTTCAATAAAGATGTATGTAAGTAAAAAAAATCCCCAAATATGGTTTTTGATGGTTAACTATGAAGTTATAAATTAATAAAAAAATGAGAATTTTAAGTAAAATTGCACAAACATTACTAAGGGATAAAATCAGAAGTGACATAATTAGAGATGAATGCAAAATTTAACCTGTGAATAAGTGGATAAAGGACAGGAAAAGTAAATGGAACGAACATAGTGATCGTATGGGGAACAACAGATTTGCCTTGAGAGTTAAGGTACGGTCACACGTCGCTACTTTTGCTGCGCAACATTTGTACTGGAGCTGCAAAAGTTGCGTGTCGTGTTCACACGTAAGCTAAAAGTAGCGCGCTGTACGCTACTTTTCGTGCTGCGCAACCCGAGTGCTGCAAAAGTTGCAACTGGAGGTTGCGAGTCTGTTCACACGCAAGGCGCTACTTTTGCAGCAGCAGTCATGCTGCAGGTTTCCATCTCCGTGTTGACTTCTCAATATACATTTTGTGGTTATGTTCGCATTATTAATAAACTCATACGAAAGCTTACTTATCTATTATTTGCTTTTCTGTTCTAATTATTATTCAGAAATTGATATTATTTTTACTATAAAGCTTTTAAAAACGCCTATATACTTAAATGATAAGCAACAGCATATTCACGTAATCAATGTTGGCAACCCTCCTGTTTGAAACTACGCTACAGATAATTAAAAAAGTGAATTATATCGTCAGCAAATATACTCAGACTGTGTTGTGCATTTAATAACTGTTACAAATAATTTATTTTCATCACATCTAACATTAAAATACATCCGAACAATAAAAGTATGGCTGGCACATTTGGGTGGCAACACTGGCCGCAACCGCAGCAAAAGTTTCAACAAAACCGATATCAAAAATGCTGCGCCTGCAACCCTGAGAACACTGTTCACACGTCGCTGCTTTTAAGCTGCGCGCAGCATGGAAAAGTAGCGGGCAGCAGGTTCGGCAGCCGCTACTTTTCGGGTTGCACCGTTGTTCACACGTCGCAGTACGAGAGTTGCGCAGTTTTTTGTACTGCATCGCTGCAAAAGTAGCGACGTGTGACCGTACCTTTAGGGTTTGCCAAATGGAAGGAAAAGTTAAAAAATAGATATTTAAAAATATATTAACAAGAATTTATTAATGGACGCAACAAGTTGCAGGCTTAATCAGAAAGGAAGAACTATGGAATTTTGAACAGTAACAGTCCGAATAGACCCTATTCAGTAATCATACAGAGAATGGCGCGACACGGACAGCGTGGAAAATTACGACCGCATTATACACACAAAACTTATTATTTTCGTGTAGCTATTAGGTTACGTACATTTTGCGGTTTCCGCTTTCAAAATACTCTACTGTTCTTTCAAATGCAACTAAGACAATGGGAGTGAGACAAGTGACCAACAGGCTTGGAGCTGACATAAACACTTTCATTTCAAATTTGCCTTGCAAGGTCGCGTTTTCGTATGCCTTTTAAATGTTTCTTCTCCCATTTCCCATTTCATTCATTCATTCATTCATTCATGCATTCATTCATTCATTCATTCGTTCCTTCCTTCCTTGTGGGAGAGAAATCCTACCATATCGAACTACTGCAAGATGGGTGGAAGCGAGGCATTCGCTTTCAATCAAGAGTTGGCATCCAAAAAGCTTCAATTCGATCAGTGATAGAGATATCCAGAAATGATGCTGCAGATGGAGTCCGCCATCTTCCAAGAATATGGCAACGTATTTTTGACATGATAGGAGACTATATTTGAATTATATAGTGTTAAAAGCAACCTAAATAACTTTAGTGTGAAAGAGTAACTATGTTCCATTATTTTTCGAATGCCCTAGTATGAGTATATTAGTTTGCTGTACTTCCATTAACATAAAAAATGAAACAGATTTACTTCCGTTATTTTATATACGTTAGAAAATACGTAATTAACTTATTTTAGTTATATAACAAAGAGGTGGGTATCCGCTAAGAAGACGCCTACATACCCAATGGTATTTTCCAAACTCCGAACGCTGTTTCGGTAAAAAGTCGTTACGCCACTGATAACAAAACTCCACCTTCCTTTATATTGGCTTCTATACTTTGCCCACTTTATTCAATTCTCGACGAAGCAGTGCTTTACGTAATCCGTTGTGAAGGTTATCTCTACATGTTGACTCCTGCCTGGGCAACAGAATGCTAAATTAACATTTAATTAATTTGTGCTACGCGATAAAAGCTCGTCCAGTCCCTGAATGTGCTTCTGCGCTGATTCATTTAGTAATTGGATAGACACGTCGGTCACTTTGCAAGCTCCGGGCAATTTTTTCAGCACATCAAAAACCCGTCGGAAAATATCAGTGGCGTAACGATTTCTTTAACAAAAGATGAAACTTGCTCTGTAGTGGGATCATGTCATGCTGGCGAATGTTTCAGAAACGAGATTTTACCAAATGTTCCATCGAGTCAAGTACGACGCTACTGATGACATAACTTTATTTGTTATCAATTTACATCTAGGCGAAGCTGTTATCATATCCGAAGATGGAACTGATTGAATTTTATGTCTCAGAAAATATTAAACACTTTTGAGTCTTACGTTTACAGACTTCTAAATTATACGAAATAAAAAAAAAAGATTAGAAATCGCCACTGATATTTACTGCGTGTTCAGTTCAAAGTGTGTCATGGCTCGCTGTATGCCGTTATGTGGCTAGCCGATGAGCCTAGAGAATTCAATCTTCCTACACTTCCGCAGAGGCGTATTACCTATGTGCCAGAGAAGTTGCCTAGCAAGTACGGCGTTCATTCTGAAGAGTACTTACCGATACGTACGGTAACGCCTGTAGTGACAGGAATGTGAACTGTTTGGAAACACGTACTGAGGTGAGTTTTTTCCTTTCTGTCGGGATATGTGGAGAGGGTTAAGACGATTACTTACGTATTTGTTGACATTAACTTCGACGGTCAACATGGACACGGAGCATTTGATTTGTATTGTGGAATGTTGCCGTACGCAACCGATGATAACAAATACCCTGCGTACGACTTGCCCGCGCAAAACACAGTTCGAAAGAGGTTATGGTAGCACACAGACCGTACAGACCGCCATCTGTTGCTACGACGTTCAAGTTATACCATACACGTTCTCAAGTTCAGATTGAACGCCTTGAATAATAGGCAACTTCTCTGATATATAAGCTGAAACTAGCTTCAAATCGCTGATTCAACAACAGTGACGTCATGACACTTTGAAATGAACACCCAGTATAATAAACTGTTAGATCCAACAATATGTGAAGTAGATGAAATAATTAAATTTCGATTCATTTCAAAGGAATATAATAAAGTGGTATGGGTGGTAGTTAGGCAAACTTGAAACAAGGTCAGAAATCGCCACTGATATGCATAATAAATAGCTCCGACAACATAAGGTACAAGCAATAATTCAATGTCGGTTCAGTTAAAGGAATATACATCGTGTCCCAGAAACGCCGTCAATTTCTTCAAATTATGCTCTAATATACTCACATTGCTCACATGTCATGTTGCATGTATTTTGAAGCTTCGAATCCTGGTTGGGACAAGTTACCTGGTTCGGGTTTTTTCCGGGTTTTCCCTCAACCAATTGAAGCAGAATTGCTGGGTAACTTTCGGGGTTGGACCTCGGTCTCATTTCGCCATCATTAATTCACATATCATCATCATCATCCATACCATATCCCGGGTTAAGTTCACCGTGCAGACTGCTGCACTGTACTTGTAGCTTACAAGAGCACGGCCGTTCGGCTACCAGATCATTCACAGAATAGGAGTGGTAAGCACAATAAGTCTCAGGCTGCAGTGCAAGCCTTCGGATCCATCCTCCGTACAAGAGAAAAAAAGTAAATCTTATTAAAGAACTCATTGAAGATTTAACTAGAGATGTATTATAGTAAAGTAAAGTAAATCTATGATGCTACAGCCCGTGAAGGGCCAAAACCGACTAGCCGGCTGCTGGCCTCACGTCCACATGTCGAAGCAGAGGTGGACGATCATCCAACCAGAATGGAGGTATCGTGTGGTTAGCACGATGATCCCCCCAGCCGTTATAGCTGGTTGCGAAACCGGATTTTCACTACCTATCGTAGCTCCACAAGTACATCACGATGTTGGGTGGGCAACGTTCCCATACACTGGCCGAAATTTCATGAGAAAATTTCTTCCCCATGAGTACTCGAACTAGCTCGCATTCCGTAAAGCGACTCTTAGGCAGAATGCCTTAGACCACGACGCCACGGCGCGGGACAGAGATGTATTACAGCCTACGATAATACAGAGTTCTTTATTTTATTTATTTATTTTCTTTTTTTGCGGATACGTAATTATGTTTGCACAATTTTAAACAACAGTTTCTTTAGTATTTTCGAAAGAAACTCAAAATATTTACGCCTACGACAGTCACTGAATCTTTTAGGTAGTTATGTTTAACTGGCTGAAATTTGAAAAAAAAAAAAAAAAAAAAAAAAAAAAAACAAACAAAAAACAAACAAACAAAGTGTGACAAACTCATTGAAATATGTATGTATCTACTGACTGAATGTTGAAACCAGAGTTTTCTGCAGAGCGTAGAGCAGTTTTGGATCAAAAGAATGCAAGAATACCTCGAGCTTGCAGAAGAAATTCTTACATTTTTTATATTTGTAACCTTCTATTTATACTAAATAAATTTCTAATCTTTGATTATCATCAAAGCAAAATCAAGAAATCTCCTTGACTCGACACACCACAGTGTGTACAACGAATACAGAGTCCACATTTGGGAAGCTACTCTCCATAAAACAGGCGCATTTATAGCATTTGTTATTATTTTTATTTTATAAATACTGAAACTTTTTTATATTTATGTTCAAAGTTGATGTCTATATCAATCAATCAATCAATCAGCCAATCAATCAATCAATCAATCAATCCGGTGTCATAACATCTGTCGCCGTCTTCCGGAAACCAAACGCCACTCCTCTCTGTTCATCCATTGTCCTGGCTCTAATCCTCTAGCATACATAGCTGCTAGTACACCCTCCATCCAAGTCTTCTTTGGCTTCCTTTTTCCTCCTTCCTGGTGGGATCCATTCCATAATTATGTTTGGTAATCGTTGTTCTGGCATTCTTCTGATATGGCCACACAACTGTAACCTTTTCCTTTCTATTATATCTATAATGTCTCGCTCGTCTTGCAACTCAGTAATTTCTTTTATTCGTCTATTTCTTATTCTTTCCATTTTAGATTTCCCAGGTGATCTTCTTAGGACATCCATTTCTGTACTTAAAATCCTTTCTGTTACCCTAGTTGGAATTTGTCAAACTTCAGCTCCATATGTTAGGGTACTACGGTTTTATATATTTGTAATTTTCTATTTTTTGTAATATTTTTGCTCTACCAAATAGAATTTAGAGCATTTATTGCTTGTTTTGTTTGTGTAATTCCGTTTTTAATTTCCACTGTATTATCTTCTGAATGGTCTATCTTTGTGCCTAAATAAGTGCATTCAATAGATGGTTCTAATTCTTTCCATTATCAAACTTTAAATTTTCATTTTCTTCTCCTATACATAAATATTTAGTTTTCTCTATATTTATGGAAAGTCCCCACTTTGTATATGCTTCTTTTAGTTTTCTTGCCATATATTCCATATCATGGTGATCTTGAGCTAATAATACTTGGTCGTCTGCAAAATTCCTTGAGAATATGTGTGTGTTTTGAACTGGTATACTCATTTGTTGGCATTTCCTTCTCCAGTCCCCTAACACTCGTTCAAGTTATATTTTAAATAGCGTTGGAGATAAGCTGCAGCCTTGTGTTAATTCCTTTGTTACTTTGAAGCCCTTTGTAATCTGATTTCCAATTTTTATTTTCGAAACTGACCCTTTATGTAAAGATTTTATGGCTTCTATTAACATTGTATGTTTCAATCCCTCTGCATTTCTTTTTTGTCTCAGTTAAGATTACCAAATCCAATTTCATTATATCTATTTCTTAATTATTTCGTCGTTCTTGTCGACCTCGTTGGCACGTTGGTATAGCGCTGGCCTTCTATGCCCAAGGTTGCGGGTTCGATCCCGGGCCAGGTCGATGGCATTTAAGTGTGCTTAAATGCGACAGGCTCATGTCAGTAGATTTACTGGCATGTAAAAGAACTCCTGCGGGACAAAATTCCGGCACATCCGGCGACGCTGATATAACCTCTGCAGTTGCGAGCGTCGTTAAATAAAACATAACATTTTTCATCGTTCTTATTTCTGTAGTCTTGAACGTTCCACATGCCAATTTTGAATGTCCTTTTCCTTAGCTTTAGTCGTCGTGGATTACTGTCTTCTAATTTCTGAGACTTGGTGTTTGTTTTTTTTTAGCATTTTTTGTTTATATTTATAAATTCGAAATAAATATAGGCTATATTAATAAAGGATTTTTGTTTTATTTTGTAAAAAGGATGATTCAAAACAAGACTACTTAAATTCACAATTAATATCAACCTGATTTTACAAAAATTATTGGTTTACCAACAAAGCAATGATAGAATATCAACAGCAGAATAGCAATGTTTCATCAATACTCTTTTCCAGACAGAACACATTGAAGCTGGACTCCATGAACAGAGCTGCTTTGTGGTATAGGGGTAATGTGTGTGACTAATACACTGGAGATCCGAGGTAAAGAGCTCCAAACCAGGGTATTACATCCCTATGTAATGTACAGGCTATCCAACATAAGCGGCTGAAGCATTTCCGTCAAAGCCAAACCATATTTATACCTGGGGCCCGGAAGTTTATTTGCTAAAACTCAGTAGGACATAGGCCTACGCACGTAATAATGACTTTCAAAAGTTAAAAATACGTCAAAAATGTACCGTGCACTAGTAAACCAACAAAACTGCGTTTCCTGGAACAGGATGAATACAGAATTTATATAAACATACACTCTGAACATGCAAAAATACTAATGGCTCTGAAACTAACTAAATATAATATTTGGTTCCATTAGTCCATGGTTTAAAGCAAACAAACTGTCACTCAAAATGAATAAGTCCAACGTAGTCAAATTCTTGACATACAGGGTTGTAGGTCAGATGTTATGTGTAGGAAATGATTGCAAGTTTTTAAACAAACACTTTTTGTTCATTTCTCATACTCTTCTTCTTTCACTGAAAATGGTTCATTCATTCATTCATTCATTCATTTATTTTATTCCTTAGATCTTACATGAGCAATGAAGCTTTAAGATGTGGAACATGTCAACATTTTACATTATTACAATTACAATTTTTACAAATTTTTATAGTTTTACAATTTAGTAATTTTCTACAATTTTTACAATGTTGTACAATTTTTTTTTACATTTTGGCGAGATGTAGTGAGATGAAATGAGGTCCGAGGATTCGCCAAAATATTACCCGGCATTTAACTCCACTTCCGAATTCTCTATCGAGTATAGTCAGACAAGAAACGAATTATTTAAAGATAAACTAAGGAAGTATGTATAAATTTTATTAAAAATCGTTATCAATTAGTATTGTTTCAATTGTTTCATTTTTTATGTTTATGCATAAAATAAAAGCTAAAATATTCAAATTATCTCGTAATATTATTATGGCTATTACCATAATTATTATTAATTAATCAATGATCAATATTATTTCACTAACATTACTTAAATTATGTAACTTTTATATAATTTAACTCTTCATATCTACTATTATTACTCATTATCATAATATTTGTATTGTTCTACGTTCCTGTTATTGCTGTAATATTGTTATTGTAATGTAAGTCCATTGTATTCAATAGAGAATGAATGGGCGGAAGAGAAGGCCTACTGGCCTTAGCTTTGCGAGAATAAATAACTAAAGAAATAAATAAATAAATAAATAAACAGGCAGACAGAAAGATAAATAAATAAATAAGTAAATAAATAAATAAATAAGTAAATAAATAATTAAATAAGTAAATAAGTCAATAAATAAATAAGTAAATACGTAAATAAATAAATAAGTAAATAAATAAATAAGTAAATTAATTAATTAATAAGTAAGTAAGTAAATAAATAAATAATAAACATACAAGTAGGCAGGCAAAGATGTATGGATGGACGGACGGACAGACAGACAGACAATGAAATAGAAAAAGAAATAAATAAGTAAATAAAAATTATTATTATTATTATTATTATTATTATTATTATTATTATTATTATTTACTGGCTTTTAAGGAACCCGGAGGTTCATTGCTGCCCTCACATAAGCCCGCCATTGGTCTCTATCCTGAGCAAGATTAATCTAGTCTCTATCATCATATCCCATCTCCCTCAAATCCATTTTAATATTATCTTCCTATCTCCGTCTCGGCCTCCCCAAAGGTCTTTTTCCCTCCGGCCTCCCAACTAACACTCTATATGCATTTCTGGATTCGCCCATACGTGCTATATGCCTGGCCATCTCAAACGTCTGGATTTAATGTTCCTAATTATGTTAAGTGAAGAATACAATGCGTGCAGTTCTGTGTTGTGTAACTTTCTCCATTATCCTGTAACTTCATCCATCTTAGCACCAAATATTTTCCTAAGCACCTTATTCTGAAACACCCTTAACCTATGTTCCTCTCTCAAAGTGAGAGTCCAAGTTTCACAACCATAAAGAACAACCGGTAAAATAAATGTTTTATAAATTCTGACTTTCAGATTTTTTGACAGCAGACTGGATGACAAAAGCTTCCCAACCGAATAATAACAAGCATTTCCCATATTTATTCTGTGTTTAATTTCCTCCCGAGTATCATTTATATTTGTTACTGTTGCTCCCATGTATTTGAATTTTTCTACCTCTTCAAAGGATAAATTTTCAATTTTTATATTTCCATTTCGTAAAATTATTATTATTATTATTATTATTATTATTATTATTATTATTATTATTATTATTATTTACTGGCTTTTAAGGAACCCGGAGGTTCATTGCTGCCCTCACATAAGCCCGCCATTGGTCTCTATCCTGAGCAAGATTAATCTAGTCTCTATCATCATATCCCATCTCCCTCAAATCCATTTTAATATTATCTTCCTATCCCCGTCTCGGCCTCCCCAAAGGTCTTTTTCCCTCCGGCCTCCCAACTAACACTCTATATGCATTTCTGGATTCGCCCATACGTGCTATATGCCTGGCCATCTCAAACGTCTGGATTTAATGTTCCTAATTATGTTAAGTGAAGAATACAATGCGTGCAGTTCTGTGTTGTGTAACTTTCTCCATTCTCCTGTAACTTCATCCATCTTAGCCCCAAATATTTTCCTAAGCACCTTATTCTGAAACACCCTTAACCTATGTCCCTCTCTCAAAGTGAGAGTCCAAGTTTCACAACCATAAAGAACAACCGGTAAAATAAATGTTTTATAAATTCTGACTTTCAGATTTTTTGACAGCAGACTGGATGATAAAAGCTTCTCAACCGAATAATAACAGGCATTTCCCATATTTATTCTGTGTTTAATTACCTACCGAGTATCATTTATATTTGTTACTGTTGCCCCAGGTTTTTTAATTTTTCCACCTCTTTAAAGGATAAATTTTCAATTTTTATATTTCCATTTCGTAGAATTATATTATTACTTACTTACTTACTGGCTTTTAAGGAACACGGAGGTTCATTGCCGCCCTCACATAAGCTCACCATCGGTCTCTATCTTGAGCAAGATTAATCCAGTCTCTACCATCATAACCCACCTCCCTCAAATCCATTTACGTCTCGGCCTCCCCAAAGATCTTTTTCCCTCCGGCCTCCCAACTAACACTCTATATGCATTTCTGGATTCGCCCATACGTGCTACATGCCCCGCCCATCTTAAACATCTGGATTTAATGTTCCTAATTATGTCAGGTGAAGAACACAATGCGTGCAGTTCTGCGTTGTGTAACTTTCTCCATTCTCCTGTAACTTCATCCCTCTTAGCCCCAAATATTTTCCTAAGCACCTTATTCTCAAACACCCCTAACCTAAGTACCTCTATCAACGTGAGAGTCCAAGTTTCACAACCACAAAGAACAACCGGTAATATAACTGTTTTATATATTCTGACTTTCAGATTTTTTGGCAGCAGACTGGATGACAAAAGCTTCTCAACCGAATAATAACAGGCGTTTCCCATATTTATTATGTGTTTAATTTCCTCCCGAGTATCATTTATATTTGTTACTGTTGCTCCCAGGTATTTCAATTTTCCACCTCTTCAAAGGATATTTCCATTACGTACAATTATTATTATTATTATTATTATTATTATTATTATTATTATTATTATTATTATTATTATTATTATTAAAGGTTAGTCAGAAGGAAAAATCTTGCTCAATTCTTCAAGTAATGACATTGTGTATCCACACTGCCGGAGGAGTACAGAGGCTATTGCCGTTCTCTTGTAGAGAGCTGTACCAGTGCTTACTCCAAGGCGTTTGAGAGCAGCTTCACGGCTCCTGGTTTAACGTTTTTCCCCCCTTCTGCTCTGTAATAGGTTACGTGGGCATAACCCGATTTTAAATTTTCACTGTTCATCCGCTGGAACAGTGCAGCAGAGGCGGAATCAGTAATGAATGCGGAGTGCATTGCTCCCCCAACAGGTGGCGTCTCATTTCGCACAGTGAGGAGGGTCGAGAGTTGATCTCAGTCCTGTATGCACCGACGCTTTTAATGGCACCTAGTGATAACTGACTTTTGTAGCTAAACCGGACTGATCCTAACATCTATATATAATTTGAAATGGTAATGGAAATAACGAGAAAACGGCTGAACGGATTTTAATGAGTGACCCCTCATTTTCATGCCTGGCATCCAAAGGTTTTCGGAAAAATAGTAGTTTTCAGTGAAATGTCAATTTTCCTACATAATTTTCCTATTTTCCAAAATCCATCTGTTGTCAGTTTTGAGAACTAATTTTATTGAATCACGGCCGACTTGATTGAATTTCAAAACAAAACACACACTACAATAAACAACAGGCTATTACACGAAGGCCATGACCTGCAGGATTGCCGACATATTTAGAGCTCAATTCAATTTGTTATTAAAAACTGATTCTGCAGTGTATAATTTTCTGAGTACAGCTGTGTATTGGATATTCAAATCTACGTAACGTGAGGTGGTTTGATGACATTATTATCATTAGAAATTAAATATTATTATAGTTAATATCATGATGCGTCTATTTTTCATTAATTGTACATAATATTGATGCTATATTGATGACATGAAAGTGAAACGTTTTGAGGTTATGTAAATAAATGTAGAGAATATCTTAATTTAGATCTCATTTCTATAATTTACTGAGTGGCTACTATATATAACTACAAAAGTTAAGTACGATAATAATATTGTTATTAAAAATCAAATATTTTTATACTTATTAACCCAGTGGGGTTGGGTCTTTTTCATATACTTAATGGCGGTGTAGTGTAGATATTGATATGTGTCACTGTCTTCAGCATTGGCTCGAGAGAGCGCAAAAATTACAGTTCCTAAGGAAAGATAAAAAGGTATTACTTACTGATAAAATAAGAGGCCTAGAAAATTTTGTAGTCTCCAGATCATTTCAGCAAGATCTCTTAGTAGGATAAAATGATTTTACGCTCTACATTTCAAGTTCTACATGCAGCAGCTATACGAAAATGCTATTGTTCGAAAGTTTAGCAAACCTGACTTTTTTAACTTTTGCCTACAATCCACAATGATCTGAAATAGCTACTGCTATCATCCTGACATTGATACTTGCGTTTTCGCGTTGAAACTCAAAAACTGAAGTTGGATAGGTTCAAGAAAAAGTATCTGGCCTAAAAAATCCATTCAGAGGGAGTATGTTTCATTATTATGGAAGCAAATAACTATCAAAAAGACAAGTATTCTTCATTGAAAATAAATCTGAAAAATTTTTATTTGAACGTCTAACGAACTTAGTTTGCAGCAGCATTTGCTGCACAAGCCACTAGTCTATATATATAATTTTAACTGGTAATGGAAATTACGGGAAAACGGCTGAACGGATTTTAATAAATAACCCCTCATTTTGAAGCTTCGAACCCAAAGTTTTTCAGAAAAATAGTAGTTTTCAGTGAAATGTCAATTTTTCAACATAATTTTCCTATTTTCTAAAATCTAATTGCATTTCGGAATAAAACAAAACACACACTACAGTAAACAATATTACACGAAGGCCATGATCTGCAAGAATGCTGACATATTAGAACTCAAATTAAATTGGTTATTAAAAACTTCATGACTTACTAAAAATAATTTACAGGTCTGATTCTGTGGCGTGTAATTTTCTGAGTGCAGCTGTGTATTGGATACTAAAACCTAAAAAACTTGAGGTGGTTTGATGACATTCTTACCATTAGAAATGAAATATTATTATAGTTAATGCCATGCTGTGACTATTTTTCATTAATTAGCCTATACATATTAATGCTATATTGATGATATGAAAGTGAAACGTTTTGGCGTTATAAGTAGATGTAGAGTATATCTTAAATTAGATCTTCATTTCTATAATTTACCGAGAGGCAGCTATATATAAACTACAAAACTTACGTAAGATAATAATATTGTTGTTAAAAATCAAATATTTTTATAGTTATTAATCAAGTGGGGTTCGGTCTTTTTCATATATTTAATGGCGGTGTGATGTAGATATTTATATGCGTGATTCTCTTCAGTATTCATTCATTCATTCATTTATTTTATTCCATAGATCTTACATGAGCAATGAAGCTTTAAGATGTGGAACATGTCAACATTTTACAATATTACAATTACAATTTTTACAAATTTTTATAGTTTTACAATTTAGTAATTTTCTACAATTTTTACAATTTTGTACAATTTTTTTACATTTTTTTACATTTTTTTTTACATTTTTTGGCTAGAGAGAGCGCAAAAATTAGAGTTACATAGGAAAGACCAAAAGGTATTACTTACTGATAAAATAAGAGGCCTACAAGATTTTGTAGGCTCCCGATCATTTCAGCAAGATCTCTTAGCAAGATAAAATGATTTTACCCTCTACATTTCAAGGTAGTTTACGAAACATGCAGCAGCTATACCAAGACGCTATGTCTATTGTTCGAAAGCATAGCAAACCTGACATTTTTTTTAACTTTCATCTACAATCCGCAATGACCTGAAATAACTATTGCTTTACTCCCACATGAAAAATCGACTGATCGTCCTGACATTGTTACTTGCGTTTTCGCGTTCAAACTAAAAAAAAAATGAAGGTGTATAGGATCAAGAAAAGTATTTTGCATAAAAAACATTCAGAGGGAGTAATGTTTCATAATTATGGAAGCAAATAACTTTCAGAATGTCTGGTATTCTTCATTGAAAATAAACCTGAAAAATGTTTATTTGAACGTTTAATGAACTTAGTTTGCAGCATTTGCTTGTACAAGCCACTAGTTTCGGGTCTAATTTTTATCTGAGATTCAAAAATATTCAACCGTGTATCCATGCATGCTTAATTGGTCAATCCAACTAGACAGCAAATTATTGATATTCACTCAATATTTTTTCATCCATATTTGCATCCATATAATCAAAACTACGAACACATCCATCCAAAATCCACTCATATATCCAGATGTATCCATTCAGTGGAATAAGCAACCGTACATCTATCGAGCAACCCATACGCCAACTCACATATTTTTATATTAAATTTATCCTGTCAGCTATACCGTGAGAGACACTTAAAATAGGCCACGGTTATTTAGATCAAAAATAAAATCCTTCAAACAAAAGTTCGTTTGCTAGAAGAGGAACATAATGTGATATTAACAGTTTTTATCATTCCACCTATTTATCCACCCGTATATCAAACACACCCTTCCACCTATTCACTCACCCAACATATTCTTCCACCTGTCCACCCACAGCAATCCATCTTTCATCCTATTCACCCAGTTGTCCATCAATCCACTCTTCTATTTATCTACCATCCATCAACCCATTCTTCATCCCACTCGTGGATCATACCATTCTTCCATCTACCCATCATCCATCCATCAATCTATATTTTCACTTCTACCTTTGCCACGGATCATCAACCTGTCCTTACATCTACCCACTTGTAAATCGTCTCTCTCTTGAAAATTTTTAGAGATGAGTAGCAGATAGTTTTTCTATGTATGCTCTACGTATGTACCTTGAGTGTCATTAGTGATTCTGAAGGCACAGAACTTCCGCCCATACTTTTCACTGCAGTATTTCGGAGCCTGCATTATCACAGATTATTGGATGTGCGAACGACTGCTAAATGTAGTAATTCCTGGAATTGTTTGAATAATGCAATGGAAGGAGCTTTCTAGGAATGATGCTAAATAGATAACGTCAGCAAGTATCGTGAAGTTGGACGGAATGATTTAAAATGGTACGTTTACTTTCAATCACGTTACACAGAGATATACAAACACACACATGCACTTTCGCACACAAATATCAACACATGCGTACACACATGCTATATACACGTACGCAAATACAAGTACACTTGTAAACATACATACGCACAGAAACGCACACGCAAATACGTGGCATACAAATACACGCATACAGACGCACAGACGTAGGTTATAAACGTTGAAGGTAGGAGGATCTGTTACTGGTCCTTTCTCAACCCAATTTAATATAAAAGCTGTAAATGTATAACAGATTATAGAGATATGTATGAAAGCATAACTAAATGAAGGTTAATAAACTTGCCCATGGCAGCCCTACGGTTACCTTTAACTGGCTTGGCTTTTAAGGGGGGAGGATGGTATTTTTAAAACTTTTTTCCTGTTTGGTGTAAAATATTAATTTTTTGTATGTAGAGAGCTCATAGCTGTGGCAACTCAACCAAATAAAAATATTTTGAAAAAAAAAAAAATTTGGGAGCCCAAATTAAAAAAAAAAAATACCCAAATGCAGGATTATACTAAAACCGATATATCTAAACCGTTTTTAAAGATAGATTCAAACAGTTTTTGCAATGTATTTGCAAAAGCATGTTCTACAAATTGTCTGTAACAGAATTTTGATATTAGACCCTACGTTTGTAAAATAAACAATTCAAACTTAGTAACAATTTTCTGATTTCCTTTCTTGCAAACAAACGGACGTATTTTTTAAATGAAATCAATTAACAAAATTCTGTTACAGAGAAAAGTTTCCTAATAGTCTAAATAATGTGTGTTCTAAATTTGATGCATGTGTCTTTAATAGTTCAGAAATTATATCCATTTTTGTCTGGAAATGTAGCAAAAAAAAAATGAAGTTACTGGAAACCGATAAAGGCGGGCGTGTGATTTAAAAATCCATAGCGCAAGAAGTTTAAAAATGACGTCTCAACATCCGATAAGGGCACAAATACCAACAAAATGTTATGCAATGCATTCCGCACACATCAAAGGGTATTTTAAAGAAAAAATTTTTTGAAAATTTAATTTACCGGAAACAACAATAAAAGTGGGCGAGTGATTTAAAAATCCGTAACGCAGGATGTTTAAAAATGGCGACTTAACATCCGATAAGGGCACAAATACCCACAAAATGTTATGCTAAACATTCCACACCTATCACAGGGTATTTTAATGAATTCTTTTTGGAAATTTACTCATGTTTCACCAAAAAATACCATCCTCTCCCCTTAAAGGGTCAAATCCGGAACAGACCCTTGCATTTGCAGTAGGCTTTGGCTTAAACCTACAAGCAAACTTTCTGATGGGGGCAAATAAAGAAGTTATTTTTTCTTCCACCATGTTAATAATGTCAACAGAAGTGTTTATACAAATTTTGGCTACTCGACCGTAAATTAAAGAAAAGTTCGCTAGGGGCCGTTAACAGAAAGAAAACACAATTCCATTGGAAAAATTTATTGGAACAGACACAGCAATTATTGAGATTTTTTTCGCCATATTCCCCACCGGAACGGAGGCATCTGTCATATCATGGGATCGACAGAGAGGTGCAGACGGCTGTCAAATGCTGGTTCCGATCCCAGGTTGCAGACTTCTACGATACAGGGGTACAAAAATTGATCCCATGGTATGACAAAAGTCTCAATTACAGTGAGAGATATGTTGACAAATAGCGCAACAATTGCTGTATCTGTTTCAATAAATATTTCCATGCAATTGTGCTTTTCTTTCTCTAAACTTCCCCAGGTAAAATCACTTTCTGGACGGCTTCGTAATTGAACAGTTCAGAGCCATAGTGGGCCAAGCGCCATTTATTAAAAACTATATATTTCCATTGAATTATGGTAATGACTTCATTTTAATCCTTGTTTTCTATGTTTTTAGTAAGTGGAGCTTGGCCCACTATGGTTCTGAACCCTTCAATTGCAGTAGAGTGGCCAAAGTTTGTATAAGCACTTCTTTTGACATTATTAACATGGTAGTAGAAAAAAAATTTTTTTTTTTATTTACCCCCATCAGAATGTTTGCTGTTACTTTAGTTTTTCCGAGGGTTGAACTTGGGACGGTTCCGTACACACGCATGACCTATTGCGCGCCCTAAATTTGCGATAATTTTCCCACTCCGATAGTGACCTGGATGACAATCGTGAATCCGATGATGACAGGTGGGCCATATGGCCCCAGCCTCCGACAGAAGATCTTGAGTCCCAAGCCCTTCCTATATCAACATCGGGAACCTGTACAACTTTCAGGAGTTCACCTCAGTCTATTTTTATTATTTCAGATGATAGACGAAATGACGGAGAGATGGAAAGTATTGGTAGAATGATAGAAGAAAACGACCTCGCCGGGGATCAAACAACATTGCACTTAAGCTTACATGGGCTCATTGCGAGTCCTATAGGGGAGAGTCGGGTAGTATCGGACATCGGGTAATATCGGACAGTGCGTTTCTTTCATCTACCACCATATGGTAGTACCTGAATGACATGGTTACGTTTCTCTATGCGACATCACAGAAACGTAACCATGTCAATCAGGTACTATCATCGTGTGGTAGATGAAAGAAACTCACTGTCCGATATTACCCGATGTCCGATACTACCCGACTCTCCCCTATATGCGAGGATTGATCAATTCTGACAGCTGGCCTGAGTGAATCTGATAAGACAGGTGAGCTATCCGACCTCAGCCATGAAAGAGCCATGTCCAATCCTCAGATGAGTATGTGATAATTAGAGTCCTACGTTTGTTTACTTTGAATTCAGGTTAGTTGTACCTCGATCATACTAGATTCTCGCTTCGATCTCTCTCCTCACGCTCCGATACTGTGTGTTTACATCTATGCGTGTCTATAAGTCGATGTACAACAGCCTACTCATGTAGGCCTACAAAATACCACTTAAATTTAATAAGAATTATAACCAAGTATTTATTTAATGGCAGTTTATGTGCAATACACGATAAGTTTTTACCACGGTTAGATAAAATTAACCATTTTCACGCGCGAGCTCCTTTAATTTTGGTAGCCACCGCATTTCGCTCTCACATGCAATGAAAAAAATTATTCGAGCTAAGATAAAGATACATTTACTAAAATATATTAAACAATATTAAATATATATGCAATGCACACACACACACACGCTCTCAGACGTTCTGTGCTCTCTACTGAAGCTATGTAGTGACAATATCTTGAGATGCGCAACAAATGTAACAATCTATATATATAATTTGAACTGGTAATGGGAATTACAGGAAAACGGCTGAACGGATTTTAATGAGTGACCCCTCATTTTCATGCCTGGCATCCAAAGTTTTTCGGAAAAGTAGTAGTTTTCAGTGAAATGTCAATTTTCCTACATAATTTTCCTATTTTCCAAAATCCATCTGTTGTCAGTTTTTAGAACTAATTTTATTCAATCACGGCCGACTTAATTGAATTTCAGAACAAAATACACACTACAATAAACAATAGGCTATTATAAGAAGGCCATGACTTGCAGGATTGCCGATATATTTAGAGCTCAATTCAATTTGTTATTAAAATCTGATCCTGCAGTGTATAATTTTCTGAGTACAGCTGTGTATTGGATATTCGAATCTACGAAACTTGAGGTGGTTTGATGACATTATTACCATTAGAAATTAAATATTATTATAGTTAATATCATGATGCATCTATTTTTTCATTAATTGTACATAATATTGATGCTATATTGATGACATGAAAGTGAAACGTTTTGTGGTTATGTAAGTAAATGTAGAGAATATCTTAATTTAGATCTTCATTTCTATAATTTACTGAGTGGCTGCTATATATAACTACAAAACTTAAGTAAGATAATAATATTGTTATTAAAAATCAAATATTTTTATACTTATTAACCCAGTGGGGTTGGGACTTTTTCATATACTTAATGGCGGTGTAGTGTAGATATTGATATGTGTCATTGTCTTCAGTATTGGCTCGAGAGAGCCCAAAAATTACAGTTCCTAAGGAAAGATCAAAAGGTATTACTTACAGATAAAATAAGAGGCCTAGAAAATGTTGTATTCTCCAGATCATTTCAGCAAGATCTCTTAGTAGGATAAAATGATTTTACGCTCTACATTTCAAGTTCTACATGCAGCAGCTATACGAAAATGCTATTCTTCGAAAGCTTAGCAAACCTGCCTTTTTTTTAAATTTTCCTACAATCTACAATGACCTGAAATAGCTACTGCTATCGTCCTAACATTGATACTTGCGTTTTCGCGTTGAAACTCAAAAACTGAAGTTGGATAGGTTCAAGAAAAAGTATTTGGCTAAAAAAAAACCCATTCAGAGGGAGTATGTTTCATTATTATGGATATGGAAGCAAATAACTATCAAAAAGACTATTACGAGTATTCTTCATTGAAAATAAATCTGAAAAATTTTTATTTGAACGTCAAACGAACTTAGTTTGCAGCAGTATTTGCTGCACAAGTCACTAGTGTTAATATAAGAAGCACATTCAAATTTCTTTCTACAACCGCTTTTGTTAACATTATGTGTTAGTTGTAGTGACATAAGAAAATAAATCGAAGTCTTAAATAAATTTTGAACTCAACAAACAATTCAGGCGTTACATAATAACTTTTAGTCGCAATGGCTACAGGCTGCCCGGAATTTGTCTACCCTGATTAAAAAAATAAGTAAAACGTATTAAGTGGTATCACACGTTTTAATAAAGTGGAAAGTCCACTGCTGTAGAGTAACGGTTAGCATGTCTGACTGTGAAACGAGCGGACCAGGGTTCAAATTTTCGTTGGGACAAGTTACCTTGTTGAGGTTTTTTCCGGGGTTTTCCCTCAACCCATTAATAGCAAATGCTGGGTAACTATCGGCTCTGGACCCTGGACTCAATTCGCCGGCATTATCATCTTCATCTCATTCAGACGCTACATGACCACAGCAGTTGATAAAGATTCGTAAAATAACCAATAATAAATCAAGAAAGTGGATCTGTTGACACGTCACTAACTGGTGGCCATAGGCGTGTTCTCGAAACCGAAGGTGATAGGACAGCAAGCCTCAAAAAACATTTAATGACTTTCAGCACAGATGGCTATGCTGTACACAACTCATCACCGTGTTGTCAGAAAACACCTGAAAGTCTAACCTTACACACAAGTAGTGTTCATGCATTACGCGATGCAATCTCTACATAATTTTATATGTACATACACTTTTTCGTACCACAGCGAGAAAATCAAAACTCGAGTGGGATTTAATTGACTATTACACGATTAGAAGATAGTATGTAAAGATTAGAAGAAATAAAGTACTCTAATACAATAAAATATTAACTGATTTATTAAAATAATAAAGTGTCTTGAAATGTATTATTGCACCATCTCAACATTACATATTCCGCTAGGTGGCAATAGTGTGTTATGATGAGCTGTTCTCTTGTTACCAGTTGTGCCAACTAAACAATCTTCATTGAACTCTATGGACGATTACTAATCTTTGTTGATTCAGTTTCATTTTTATGAAAGCAGTTGCATTCCACTTCATTTATAAATATAAATTAAACAATCTCTGATACGTGACTATCCATAATCTCATACAGCAGAAGCTATAACATAATATTATTTATAAACAAGATAAATGAAAGAACAGTTTTAATTAAGGATGATGAAATAAACATGTATAATTTTAAAAGATACTATTATTGAAAGTATAATGTTGGCAAATACAGAAACAAATGCTAGGGAAGTTAAAAAAAAAAACAAATAAATGCTAGAGAGGTTATAAAAAGAAATGATAGGTAGGTGATAAAAATTGTAGGATAAGCAACAGTCGTTCCGTACCGTTTTATTGGTCAAAAGTAGTATGACGTAGTGAAAGTGTAATAATCGTGTTAAAACTTTTGTATTTTATATGTTCCAAAACGAATCACCCTGTAGCCTACTACCACTACCAACAAATAAGTTACGAAATTGTTTTTATTTAGTAACATTTTGCACTACATGTGTTGTTTAGCTTTCACAATAATGTATGTTACAGAGGTATTTTAATCTAGGATATAGGTAAAGCAATCGATGAGAACTTGTTAAATGCTTTTGATTGCCGGAGAATTGAGGATAGGATTGCGAGACAATCTTATTGGAGTATTGGAGACTCTTGAGTGGAAGCTCATTAGTAAACACTTAAACCAGATGCACACGTTACACGGCTTTTATGTGCCTCTTCTCAAGGGTTCATTACGCTAAAGGCTATCTCCTATACGGCCAGTGAAATGATGGCGATTAACTTGATGATGGCTATCCGAGCGCATGCGCCACTACTCTTCAGATACAAAGGTTTGGGTGGGATGTGACTTTCGGTAATGTGTTCCATTCAGCGTTATCGCGCATAGATACAAGTAAGTGCAGACTATTGTTATAAGATGCCTGTAATACTGCCTTTCGATTAAGCCTATAATTCATCCACCGCTGTGGAGTAACGGTTAGCCTTCCTGGCCGTGAAACGAGCGGGCCCGGGTTCAAATCCTGGTTGAGACAAGTTACCTGCTTGAGTCTTTTCCGAGGTTTTGCCTCAAACAATTGAAGCAGAATTGCTGGGTAACTTTCGGCATGGATGAATATATAATAGGATGCGAAACTTACTGAGTTTCCTGTAACACATACTAGAGGCGCTGTTGTAGAAATTGATCTTGTTGCCACCTATTGGGAGGAGGGGCGTTATTACATCTAGCAGCGCACCAAGTAGCGAAAAGAGTAACTAATTACTCCATGCATTTAGCAGCGCACCTGGTGACGAAAATGTTAAACTGTCCAGAAAGTATTTCCTCCCACCCTCATCGATATTCAAAACTAACCCAATTTAAAATAAAACATTTACATTTTTATTCCTCACAGCATCTTCTACTGAAAATTCTTACCGGGGCCAACAGGAAGATAAAAGAGACGATCTATTTTACACTACCCAATTAAAATATAACCAGACAGAGACAAGAAATAAAGCGAAAGGTTAGATAATTGGGATTGTATTATTTGGGTATTTATAGTACAGCGCAATGGAAAAGTCTACAAGAACTACTTAGATAGTTCAATTTATTATATTACTATTACTTTACAATACATTTAACAACACTATTTTTACAACGTCCATAAACATCACTGTTTATACACACACGCAGTATCACTTTATGTTTACTTATTAACAAGTTTCTGTCTGCCATCTTGTTCCTCGAGCAATATCTCGAATCGATAAATAGAGAACTCTGGGTAATGTACCCAACACGTAGTTCTAATGTTCACCACCTACGACGTTGGGCGCTGATCATCTTATTTCAGCCCCCTGCCGCTAGATGGTGCTGACCGCAGTTTCGCATCCTATTATATATTTATCCATGCTCTCGGCGGTGGACCTCGGACTCATTTCGCCTTCATTAGTATAATTCCATTAATCATCTTCAATAGTTATAGGCTGACCAGGAGGACATGGCGGACGTAGTTCCAGGATCCACCTACAGATGGCATCTGTCTGGGGAGCTGTACATATCTCAGAGAAGCTGCAGGGGCTTCAATCAGCGGCCTGCAGTAGACAGGGGGAGTCTAGCTCCCTCGGATAATGTTGCCTTGGTGGTCGTGGAATCTACTGTGACATATCCCTACCTTTTAACACCTACTCCCCAAACGTAAATTAAATTGTTGCGGGTTGCATTCAGCAGTGATTCGGCGCTACCTATTGCTTTGGATACGCCTGCATTAAAGAGAGTCTGTACATCGAATATTGACAAAACAAAAAAAAACAAAAATTTTGGTTTTTATCGTTTTTTCGGTACTTTAATATCCCTTTCGCGAATGGTTTGCCTACGAAAATATGTTACAAATTATTGAATTATTTAGAATAACCTTTCAACATAAATATGAAGTACGGTAAGTAAATAAATCATTCAGTACGTAGGATTATGTAATATCTGGTAACAGTTGGCAACACTGACCAGACTGCAATATTTGCTGTTTAGGAACTGTTCTTATGTGACCCTCACTATAGACGACATTAAGATTAGGGCCTGCATGGATGATATTATCCGGAGACAAAGTGGAAAGCAGAAAATAGGAAAGAATTGAGAATGCTGTGTTTGCAATGAAAGACCTGCACTTAGGCAGAAAACTATGAAATGTCTAATAGCCTAAGGTGATATTATGACTATAAACTATTGATAGTTGTGGAACACAATCACAGACAGGATTTCCCATGGTTATTAGACAACACGCAGGTCGGTCGGCGGCCTCGCGTAAAATACACTCCTTCTCTTCCCATGCGAGATGGACAGGAACAAGCCTGCGAACCAAATTCCCTGCGTGTTTGTGCGGACACCGAACACAGATTTGTGCTTCATTGAAAACACTTCTGTACAGCTGACAACAACCGAAAGCCGTTTAGAGCTATTAGTTTTAGGGGAAACCGTGCACCTGATGGCCATTAGTGATTCCGTCAGCGCGACATGTATTAGGCTGATCTCGCACTGTATAATAATATCGAATTTAGAGGCTGTCAGGTGTTCCAGCCGCTTTCATTAACGAAGTCAATAAAGCGGGTATTGTGCCTATGTAAGAGTACCAGGCTTCGTGCCTATTGTATGGCTCATTGAAAGTCGAGAATACCAAAACCTCTCGATTTACAACTCCACAAGATATGCGGTCAACCTTTAGCTTTCCTCCCCAGGGACTGAGGTTCAAATTTCTTTGAAATCATGCGAAATCTTGATGTAAACAGTGTTTAGGGCAAGCTTATACTGATATATGTACAGGGTGATTCACGAGGATTTACCGTCACTTACGGAGCTTATGTCCGAAGACATTCTGGGCAACAAATATCATACAAACATGTGTCCTAATCTCAATATTTTCAGAGTTATATTAATTTGAAGATATTTGTGAAATACCATTATTCTTTAGTTTTAAGG
The DNA here is from genome assembly GCF_040183065.1 of Periplaneta americana. Taxonomy (NCBI): domain Eukaryota; kingdom Metazoa; phylum Arthropoda; class Insecta; order Blattodea; family Blattidae; genus Periplaneta; species Periplaneta americana. The sequence goes on from NC_091123.1 coordinate 36,091,398, forward strand.
GTAAAAGAATATTACAGGAAAATAATTAACTATTCGGGAGTATCATTTCTTTAACCACTTCCCTGATTAACCCGAGTTAACTCGGGTTGCTAACTTATTTCAAAATTTATTAACCCAAGTTAACTCGTTTGAGTCCCATTTTCGCTGCTAAAGATTATATCCCGAATATATATATATATATATATATATATATATATATATATATATATATATATACGTTTCCATTCTTTCATTAACCTTTTCATCACTAGATGGCCACAGAAGTTAGTGATATTGCTATATCTGGTGGTATTTTTTGTACTTCTTCCTTGCGAGTGGAATTCTATGCTCATATAGCTAGCATTCACACACAGTAGTGAGTAGATGCTAGTTAGTTTTGGCGGTTTCTGTTTGTGTTTAGTGTTTTTTATGCTGTTTTGTGTAAAGATGGATCAAGTTAGTGATTCTGAAACTTTTGATCAGGAATATATTCCAGTAGAAGTTTAGGAAATGAAATATCGGTATCAGAAGACGAAGTTATAGACCAACAAACAAATTCAGATCAGTTGATGTCGCGTCTTTTCGACAGTGGTTTGAATAGAAGACATCTGGCACCATTTCTTCTGCACCTCTGAGGTCCCCATTCCCTGAAATTTTAACATTGTTTCTGATAACGATAACTCTCAATTTTTTAAATTATTCTTTAATAATGACCTCATCAACATTATATTCGAGGAGACGATTCGGCATGCTAATAAGTGTTCACAGAATGCTGAAAATTATTCGTGGCGGCCTACTACAGACTCTGAAATACGTGTACTTTTGGGCATAGTGATACTGCAGAACATTATTCACAAACCTGAAGAACAGATGTACTGGTACAAATATTCAATGAGTGCTACACCATTCTTCCCAAAACGCTCTCATATAGGAGAGCAGATACTACTGTCCGGAATGCAATGTGCCACTGTGCGTAATACCCTGCTTTCGAGTCTATCACACGAGAAGCAACATTTAACGACTTGATAACAGCACTGGTATTGTACCTCATAAATTAATCCATAAAAAAACATAAGTTGGTAAATAGTTCAGAAGAAAATCAAAGTGGGACAACTACCAGAGCTGGAATCAAGGTACACGAGATAACTCGGGATAATAATTCAGGTATGAATGCATGTATATTTCATAGTGATTTTTTAGGTATGTAAGAAAATTAGTGATGTACAGTGAGTCTGCAATATTAAATGACCTCTTTACGAAAATAAAAAAATATGACTTTTTTTCACTAAACTGGTAAAATATATAGTAAGGGAAGAGGTTAATTAGCCAGTATTCTAAAGTTAAAAATATATTGTGAATTCAATAGTTGCTTCGTACAGATTTTTTTTTTTCATTTTTAACCACAAAATTACATTTTCCTTACTCATTTATCACACAATTTTTACAAATCACGCCACTATTGTAAATTCTTCAAGACTGTACTGTAAACACTACAGTTCCTAAAGTCGTATGATTCTAACAATTTTTCTGGTAAGTGCGTAAGAATAATGTAATGTTTAGTTAAAAACTGAAACACAAAATCTGTTCGAAGCAATTAACAACACATTTTTAGCTTCAGAACACTCGTCAATTAAAGAAATGATACTTCTGAATATTCTCTATTTGTAATATTTTTTTACCCTTAAAAGTAAAGAAAAATGGTATTTTATTAACAACTTCAAATTAGTGTAACTCTGAAAATATTGAGATTAGGACACATGTTTATATGAAATTTTTTGCTCAGAATGTCTTCGGAAATAATCTCCGTAAGTGACAATAAATCCTCATAATAGAAAATCACTCTAGTCTCTTGAATACCTCAGACAGGAAATAAAAACTCTTAAAATTATAAAAAAATCTATTGTTTTTAACAATACGTAAATTTAAAATATTACTCATTATACGCAATGGAGTTCAAAGAACATGATATTGTAAAATGGAATCCAGCAATAAAATAAGGAAAGGTAACAAAGAAAGTTGAAAGATAGATGAGTTATCATGGAAACTCTGCATTCCTGTACAACCTCTATTTTAATTTTTAAAAAGTAATAGAATTATTTTGTTGTCGTTTAGTCAACTGTCCGAAAGCAGGTCTGAATCTCACTTAAGACACACCATCAAGGCATCGATTATGAGGCAACTAAGCCAAGAGATACATCGCCGACTAGCTACATATTGCACTAATCAGACTTAAGATATATACAAATATTATATACAATTATTGTTGTTCGTCTAACACATCGTCAAGTGTGATGTACTGCTTGATAATAGATGCACGTATCAGCCAGAAGCTAGAGGACAGAATTATTTTTATATTGTAAAAGTATTTTTCGAAAATAGAAACATTTCAGAGCGTTACACCTACAAATTTTAATTGTTGTAATATTATTATAGAAGGGATGAATGAAATAGAATATTTAAAAAAATGTTACTACTGCAAACTCTATGTAGGGGAGACTCGGCTAATTTCGCAATATTAAGAAGTAAATCTATCATATATTTATCAAAACGTTTATTGAAAAATATTATCAAGGTATGTAGACATGGACGAAACCTCTCATTACAAAACGAGGTAAAGAGACCTATTAAAATGCAAATATATTTAGTTGTACACACATTACAGTTGAAAAAAAAACAACTCGGGTAATTCCGCAACAGTGCGGATAAATCCCCAATAGGACTTCGCTAATTCCGTAGTAGTAAATAATTATGAAATATATTATGAAAGTAACATAAAAGGAACAATTTATATGTAACAATGCTCACTTTCGTCACAGCTGTGTAGCAAAACACGAGAAACAGCCAACTTTCGATGTTTCACTGTATTGCCGACAGAGGTGTCGACCAATATCCTTGATTTTTCCTATAGCACTGCAGAGGACATGTCTCCTGTTGACAGCCTCTCAAAACTTACGTTCACGCTATTGTAAAGCCGCAGTGAAATCATATATGCACTACTGCGGAATTACCCGTACTGCGGAATTAGCCGAATTTCCCCTACCTTTTCTCTTATACCTGAAATAATAAATCCAGAACTCTGAGTGACATGACTGTAGCTATATTTGCATGTTACGTACTTTCAGGGTTGCCTCCATAGGATGGAAATTTAAATGATATGAAATTCCCTACATGAATTTTGCTCATGTAAACGCGTACCAACCAAAAGATCAATATTATTTGCAAGTTCGTAATTAAAAATTATTCAAAGCATCTAACTTTTCAAAGCACTACATGTGATTTATTTAAGAACGCCAAACGAATCTGGCAATTTAATAGCACCGCATTAACTTTCATGCATTTGAAATGACATGGTTTCGAGTCATTTCATGACCTGGTCCATTACCTTTGCACACTGATGTTAACGTCTGACTGAACAAGTTGAAAGCTTATGACGTATTGAAAGCTGATTAGCCGTGATCGGGTACAAACAAAACAGTCAAACGTTTGGAACAGAAATGACGGTGACACTAACGGCATTCAACATTAAAGTATGCCAGTTATCGCAATGAATTCCTCCTCTTTCGCCATACGATATCCCAGCACATCCCATGACAGAATGAAAGGAAAGCATGTTGGGAGTATGAAATAGCATTGGGTTGGGCTAGCAAGTTTTAGAAATTTATTCTTAGTCGTTTTTAACCATCCTTGAAAAACTTACATTTAATCAAAGTGATGGAAGTTATATTTAGAAATTAAATTAATTGAAACGTAATAGCTCATATACGTTAAACATGCGAATGCTGTTCGAAATTTTGGCGTCAAATTTAAATGTTAGAATATATTAACATCCCAACACTTCATTACGTTATTTGCGAACATAAGTTACTACATACAAGAATTGAGGAACTCATTTTCAAAACGTCTCTTGTCCACATGGTAACTAAAATAAGCTTTATGTTTCCATGCATTCTTCAAATATAACTCTACATACAACTGTCATGATTTGGCTTCAGAACGCCCTCTAAACCACTAAAATCTTGCGTTAGAAGTGACTATTGGAATCAAACTGACTCTTGTCCACAGCAAAATTGCGACAAAACATTAGTTCCAGCTTTGAAATCAAAGAATCTCATGCTCCCATTTGATTCTAAACGCACCCAACCTCTTTGGTTTCATAATGTCTCTTGTCTAGCTGGTAAGAAATTTAAGACCTAAAACCGTTTTCGTGATTTCCCACAAAGTTATGGGAATGGACAAGGGTCGTTTTAAAAATAAGCTCCTAATCTGTTCGAATTGGCTCTCTCTATATGTTTCCCATAGCCCTATAAACACTCTTAAAATAGCCTATTTTTATACAGGGACATCATTTTATTTTTTACTAACATTTCTAATATTAACCTGGCTATACCTTTGGATTAAAGGTTCAGAACCGTAAACACAGTTTGCTACCCCTTCCACGACTGGAATTCGATGATACTGACGTAAAATACAAACAGATCACTTAACTAGGTATAGGAGGGAAGAAAAGTAGTTCATCCATTTACGTAAACTAGGAGATATCGCGATTTTGAGTTTGATAATTTTCATTACGTTTTTTTTAATCAAAATACAGTACTGTATTAACAATAAGTTTTTTACTCACGAATTGAGCTATACATTCGGACGAATTCATTATGCAGTGTATATTATACTGTCTACAGCACATTAGCATACAATATAGAGAAAGAAGTTAAGTTGAAAAATAATCTTAATATGGATATTTAAACACATTTTTGAAAATAGTGGCCGTTCATTTCGATAGAGGCGTCAGTTCTTTTGTGCATATTATCGCACTATAGACTATTGTACCTAATTCCAATTACCTGTTTCGTCCTTCGTACTAGTAACTCATGTTGAAATAATTCTGTACCTACTCTATAAAAGATTACCTGACGTACTGTAAATTTAATCTTCACTTCTGCCCGATCCGAAAAGATAAAATTACTCAGACATACTATCTACTGTCCATCCAAGCAGCGTCGTAGAAAGAGGGGAAATCGCCCTTTTATTTAAGTTATTTTAAACAATTGTATGAGTATAATATTACGTAAACGTCCAATTCCTAACAGAAATTAATGTTTCCAGAAAAGAGCTAAGACAGCCTAGCCACTAGCCTTTACAGAGAAGCGAGCAGAAGCGGGTGGGGGAAAGCGGGATGCGACGTAAGGAAACGGATGACAGTATCTGTGCGAAAATATGATTCAATATTGAAAGCTCTTTCGTCACTGGAAAACGCGAATATATTTCTGGAACGTACTACACTCACTAACCCAGTACTGCTTACTATGACTGCATACGTGGCCTTGGTTCTGTGTGGAGAACGGTTGGAAGTTTACTAGTAGAGGAGGTGGCAGTGAAGTACATTCAAAAACTCAGGTGCAATAAAAATTGAAGTAAAAATAAAATGATGTCCCTCTACTTACATTCTATATTACTTCTGATTGAGTTCTGGCTGATATGTGTATATATTACTGGTCTGCGTTTTAAAACGTTTTTTCTAAGGTCAAGGATTTTATAACTGAACTTTTATGTTTCTTGCATGCTGAATTCAAAAACATAACTCATTTTGCTCAATCAGGTCAGGTTTCTTTACTAGCCAAGATTTTAGTTACTGTGTATGTTAAATACAACAGGTAAGAAAAATGATGTTTACTATCACAAAACAGACCTAAATTCACATCAAATATACATTAAATATATTATATAGTACATAAATACAGTTAATTTGGAAGAACGAACCTTTTCAAGAAATTTCATTACTGTTTCAGACCTTGAAAACCACACCTGAGACACGGGCCATAGCTTGCAACTCTGTATAGTGGTAACTTAATAGGAGAGAGAGACGGGAGTGAAATCAACTTCTTTCTTGCAGCCCAATGTAGCCTGGCTTGAGCTTTCACAGTGATAAGACTGATTTAAGGAGCGTTCTTACAAAATTAATAGAAAGTGCGAGACTCACCCTGACCGATTTTACTACATTTGTGGTAAAGTCACTATGCCAATCGAAAGTTTAAAATCACTCCATTAGCAAGGAAAATGCACGAATATCATGCCTACTTTGGTGTCAAAATTGGTGATCAGGACAAACCTTTCGAATCTCGTGTGTGCTGCACTTTCTTCAACGCATCTGGGAAGCAAGATTAGCCTGAAACCAGGTTCACACAACGCTCTGTCAGAAGCTCTCGAGGATCCTAAAAAAATTCTACTTTTGCCACTGCACATCAAATGTGGCCTAATGAAAAATTGTCAAGACATTCAACAAAGAAAAAAGAGCTCTTGCTTTCCTAGGTCAGAAATTTCTACATGTGTGTGAGGCCAAACTAATAGCAGGTATTTTTGATGGCCTTCAAATCAGGGAGCTTATGAATGATGCTAAATTCAATGATCAAAGAAAGGATAAAGAGAGTAATGTCTGGCTCGCAATGAAGTCTATCATTAAGAACTTTCTGGGCTACCGTAGGAGCTCAGAGTATAAACATGCTGTTGAGGAACTCCTGCGGAGCTACCAGGCTCTTGGTGCATGTATGTCCATCAAGATGTACTTCCTCAGCTCGCATTTAGATTACTTTCCTGAAAATTGTGGGAAATACAGAGAGGAGCAAGGCGAATGCTTTGATAGAGATATTCGAGTGAAGAAATAGAGTTACCAGACGATGTATGCAGTAGAGGGTGAAAGGAACTGGCCATCCTACTCCTTTATCTCCTGGAAGTGCTCTTGAGGAATGAATCTTGGCAGAGATATTTCGAAAGGCTCAGAACCCAGAGACGGTTTCGGAGAGGACGCCTCTCCTGCAAGCGAACGAAGACATACGTCATGATCTGAACATGCCTGTAACTGAGATGATGAAGATGAAATGTTATCAACTGCCAATGGATAGGGATTTTGCTACATACCTTCCAAAAGAAAAAAAAAATCTATAGATTTCCAGCTTGAATGATCTGATTTATACAGAGAGAGACGGTTCAGAAAGCCCATCTTCTTTTCACTACCTATCACATTTCAACATTACATCGCGCGTTTTGTCTTAATCCCCAAAAACCTTAGCATTATCCATATTTCCACGTTATTCACATTACCCCTCTTTAGTCTACTATTGATAGTTTATACCTTATTTTAAGCATACGTGTATAGTCTATTAGGGGAGGGTTGGGTAGTATCGGACATCTGGTAATATCGGACAGTGAGTTTCTTTCATCTACCACCAGATGATAGTACCTGAATAACATGGTTACGTTTCTGTGATGTCGCATACAGAAACGTAACCATGTCATTCAGGTACTACCATCTGTTGGTAGATGAAAGAAACGCACTGTCCGATATTACCCGATGTCCGATATAGGGCGCGCCACCGATTTTGGCATGTGAAATAAGTAATGGGAAACTTAAGTGCGAGTGTCTAACTTTTGTCGCAATTTATAGGCTATAAAGTTGGAACTTGTAATTGGTAGATTGTTGATGTGACGCGTATTCAGGAGGAGGTACCGTTCTCAGCTGCAGTGGCAAAGGAAACTCACTGACTGGACACTGTACTCAAGGACACACCGCAGGAAAGTTAAGTGCGAGTATCTTACTTTTGCCGCAGTCTGGGCAGCAAGACTGACAGCTGTGGTTGGCAGATTGCTGAAGTGACGTGTATAGGAGGTGGTACCATTTTCAGCTACACATCAATAGATGCTCGCAGACTACGCATTGTACTCAAGGACACGCGCCAAAAACCCTGGCGTCAGCTATACTACACAACTCTCCCCTATCCAAGAAATTTCATCTATTGAATTTCTAATCCTACCGTTTCAGTTTCTTAAAAGCAAAGTTTCTAAATTGAAAAGTGAGTCTAAAATTAATTATGTATCACACTGTTTATTCAATAAACTGTCACTTTCTTAGACATTATAAATATATTTCTTGCAGGATAAGCTAAGATAAGAACGAATTGCTTTTCCATGGAAGGAAGCAACGCCGAGGTCGATTTCTAACCGGATCCTTTTACTTCATCTCCGCAGGAAAGCAAACGAACTGACGATGCAGAGAATAATCCTTTGTTTTTACTGACTAAAGTATATTAACTTTTCCCTCTTCTTTTGTCTAATATTGGCGCACTTCTTTACGGTTTCACTCTTCATATTTACAGTCATCTGTACGTCAGACTTTTAATTTTTTTGTTTAGGCAACTTGTAAGAAGTCTTTACATTTTACGAGAAAAGAGCTAATATCCTTTACTTGCTCTAGACTGTTGGGTGGAGGAGAGGGGAGAGCCTAGTACTAGCGCGCCTTCAAGTGCTTGACTTAATTAGAGTGGTGGTACAGAAAAACATGACTTCCTCTCTCTCCCTCGCTCCTTGACGTTTAACAGCAAATACAGTAACGATACCAAGATCCTAAGATCTTGAATTTTTAAAAAACATTAAAATACTTTTGAGTTTATGTTCAAAAACTTTGTATAAATTTTATGTCTTTTTAGAAGATACCTATAAGTTTGGCTGTAAAGTGTTGCTTGAAAACTAAAAAGTTTACAGTATGAAACTGGAAGGAATAATGAATACCAATTGAAATAAGAGCGTCAATACGAACACTGTTCACTTTGTAGCAATTATTGCCTCTGTTTTAATTGTCCCTAGCACATTGAAAGTTTCTCTTTTATGAACACTCTTTATTTCAGTCTTAAAGATATCAAGGAAAGAGATATCGACAAATTATCTTGCTTACATGATTTTATTTTAATATTAAACTTTCAAAAATTTTATATACAGAACTACAATCACAAACTTTTATATTAGGCTACATATTTTCGCCTTCGTTTTGCGTAATTTATTTCAGCTCCTAATAAAACAATAAACATGTACTGTAACTTGTTTATGTAGAGAAATAAATTATGGTCTGTCTCAGGAAACTGTAGAGAGACTTGGCGCATAAGGGGGCGGAGTCTATCTGTGCAGGAGTGAATTGCGGGCAGCATCAGCTCGAGGCCGCTAAGGGGTAACATACTTCAGATAAAAATGATCCCCTTCCTGCAAGCGATTGGTAGCTTCGTTCAACCAATACCTCCGCCCAGAGCGGTCATTGGTCCTAGCCCTCCCACATAGCACATGCGTAGAGATCTTATTTCGTATTTATTTTTTTAGTAGGTTATATTGCGACGCTTTATCAACATCTTAGGTTATTTTGCGTCTGAATGAGAAGGTGATAATGCCGGTGAAATGAGTCCAGCACCAAAAGTTACCCAGCATTTGCTCATATTGGGTTGAGGGAAAACTCCGGAAAAAACCTCAACCAGGTAACTTTCCCCGACTGGGAATCGAACCCGGGCCACCTGGTTTCGCGGCCAGACACGCTAACCGTTACTCCACAGGTGTGGACATTTCGTATTTCTACTCTACAGATTCCTGGGACGGATATTGTGAGTCATAGCCCAAACGACAGCATTTCCGGGTAAAAAATCCAGCAGATCAAACTTGATTATTAAGAGAGAACTGGAAAATTTCTCTCTGAATTTTGCGCTTTGCCAGATGTACGCACAGCTATAAGGAGACTCATCTTTAAAGAATTCTCTGTTGCGAGTTCCAAATCTTTCTCTTTTGTAAACGATTATCGAAATATTGTCATAACGAAATATTCAGTAATACGAAATTATTTTCTGCCCCCTGTCTCTTTTTTCCATATAGGCCTAGTTTAATGTTAAAATATTTTATTTTAACGAATCTCAATTCTACGAAAAGTATAGGCTAATAACATAAAACAAAACTGTCGCTCCTTTGCCAAAAAAATCTACTTCTTAAACGGAAAATATCTTAAAATATAAGATAAAATTCCTTAACAAGTAGGAATAAATTTTATATTATAATAACACTGCAATTACATAGTGGTCACGTGGTCATTAAATATCTAGCTTATGGAGAGGCCTACAGTATGTCTAATATGCATTTGTTTCAGCTTTATCTCTTTTTTCATGTTATATGCAATTCTGTGTTTTTTTTAAACAAATCTGTACTGTCTATTGTAATTGGGGCTTTGCCCTGTTATAGAAAGAAAGAAAGAAAGAAAGAAAGAATGAAAGAAAGAAAATATATAAAATAAAATACAATAAAATAAAATAAATTAAATGAATGAATGAATGAATGAATAAATGAATAAATAAATAAATAAATAAATAAATAAATAAATAAATAAATATGATGTAGATGCCTCTGAATTTTGTGCTAGTTTTTCACGCAGTTGTTCCCATGTTCTCCTAATTAAGTTTCCTTGTACCAACCATAGCTCACTTTCTACCAACCACAGCTCACCAATCTCGCAAAGTAGCGCCTCCAGCTCACTAATCTTAAAACATGGCTTCCCAAACAACATGGCGCCTCTTGTCTTGCAAAACGCTTCAAAAACTTGAATTTTGTACTTTTACTATGCCTTTCTTTAAGCTTTTTCCTTTTCAAATGCAATACAAGTTCATTTAAGGATAGTTTCCAGACCCACACGTAAAATATGCGGAATTTGCGTTGTAAGTAGAAGTAACTGAACAAGTTCGCATTTTTCTTCATAAAAATAACGTAGGCCTATTTGGAGAAGGGCAATCGAATGATGTCAAAGACATTGAAACCTCGATAAACGTTACATATAATGAAATTTCACTGTAACGAAGTAATTTCAGAGGTTCCTAAGATTTCGTTATAACTTAAGTATTGGTATTTTAGTGTAATTACTAATCATTGTCGCTTCCACTGATTTCAAACCTACCTAGATTGTTAACTGGCTATTTCGGAAGCTTCAAGAACTGAAGCCGCGAATTACGTAGCTATTCTCCCATTTGCCGAGAGGTAAAGAAAGTACGTATTACTCACGCAACATCCAAAGCGGCACATAAGATTGACATTTTGTGATACGTCACACTCAGTATGCATACTGCAAGTTTAAATATGGACTGGGACAACTGTAGAGAGAAAATCATGAAAGTGAAAATAATGTTTTGAATGTTATAAGAGAAAGGCGTAACGATATAGAAAATCAATTAATGTGTAGTTACATGAATAACAAAACATCGATACAAAATTACAGAACAGTTAAAACTGTATGGAATCAAGAACCGTATTATATAACGATATGTGATAGAAACACTAGAATTGATTTTGCATGGATTAGGTTGGGAGTGTGGAAATTGAGAGATTATATGGGTAATGTAGAAAATAACAGATGTATATCATGTGGCGAAATAGAAACTATATTGTTAACAAGTGACAAGACGGATTGGAGTGAACGCAGTTTTATGAAAAGGGAATGGTTAAGTTTGAGTAATAAAATTGTTTTAGCCAAAATATCATGAATTACAAATGAACAGATAACAAAATCCTTATGAACATATTTTGGAAAGTAAGAGACAAACGAATGAGGGAAATAAATAAGTTAAAATAAATATAAAATAAATTTTAAAATGTATGTGTGCAGATAATGTAAGAAGGTCTACCTATGTAGGCTATATATGAAATTTTATGTTGATAAGCGAGTGATGGCTATATGACCGGAGGTCAATGCTATCATTCAACATTGTAATGCACTGCAGCCAAGTAAACAGACAGACGGACGGACGGACAGACAGTCAAACAGACAGATACAGAAAGAAAGAAAGAAAGAAAGAAAGAAAGAAAGAAAGAAAGAAAGAAAGAAAGAAAAAAGAAAGTAAGAAAATAAATATATAAATAAATATAAAGGAAAAAATAAATAAATAAATAAATAAATATAAAGGAATAGAAAGAAATAGTTAAATAAGTAAAGAAATAAAGAAAAAGAAAGAAAGACAGAAAGAAAGAGAGCTAGAAATAAAGAAATAAAAAAAGAAGCAAAGAAAGAAAAAATATAGGAATAAATAAATAAGTAAATATATATATATATATGAATAAATAAATAAATAAATAAATAAATAAATAAAGGAATAAAAAAGTAAATAAATATATAAATAAATATATACATAAATAAATAAATGCATAAAGAAATAAGCAAATAGATAAATAAAAAAGTAAATAGATAAATGAATGAATAATTAAATAAATATGTTATTTATAACAATATCTAGGAAATTACTATGTTATACCGTTATTCTGTTCTTTAGTTTTAAATAAACACGAAAAAAATATCGCTTTCAACATAGTAGGTTCAGTAATTTCAAGATATTCCATAACGACAATAGTAAGACAGTAAAATTGATGGGCAATTCTTTCTTGGATCTTTTTATGTAAGGGAAACTTTTGAAATAAAGTTGCTGAACGGAAGTAAGGGGCCGGATGACGCAGACACTGACGTATTGATTTGATCGCTATAGTAGATTAGTAGATGCGTTGAACAAGTCATTGTTTGAGGCGGACGATTAAGAATGGATGACGCTGCACACCGAGACAAAAGAGCAGAGCTATGATTGATCACTGCGTTCACACAACACTCTTTTGTTTATTTCCTATTCCAAAGTTTCATTCGCGGCGCAGACCCAAAATGGATCAATGGACCATAGTTTGAAATCATCTCACTAGGGGGCAACACCAGTATCTTATTGTTAAATATTTCGTCAATGAAATTACGATTATGAAGATTTGAATAGCAGTATTTATCACTATAACTATTTATCCTCTAGTTTTGGAGCTAATGTACGGTAAATGCCGCAGCAAAGCAACAGAAATTCATGTAAAAATTCACAGAAGAGAACGTCTTTAAATATTACAGAATAACGATAATACTTATATTATTGTACGGATTTTCAATATGCACATGTAACAGTTCAGCTTGTCCTATTCAGTGGTAAAGTGGTCAGACCTTCAGCTTGTCACGGAAACGGTCCTGGTTCAAGTCCCGGTTAGGCCTGGGAGTCGAACAAGTTAGTATTTGCGGATTGTTCTCAAAGTTGTTTCGTTTCCCCATATTAGTCATTTATAAGCGTTCGGAGTTAAGAAAATAGATTACCTTTAGATATAGAGGTGTCTTTTTAGCGGGCATCGCTCCTTTTTGTAATAGAAATTATATTTACGTATTTTCTAACGTAAGTCATATAAAACAGAAGCAAATCTAAATACCGTAACTATTTATTTAGTATTTATTTATTTAACTTGATAGAGATAAGCCCGTCAGGAGATTACAACTATAATATGAAGAATAAAATTGAAATTAATATTAAATTTACAATTACAATTACAATAAAAAATCAAAGCACGAATAGATTACCTGACTAGTGAAAGCTAGACTTATCCTAGAAGTTAAGAACAAAGAATATTTTTGTATTTACTGAATTACAAATTAAACCTAGAATAACAAAATTGTATAGTGGTGAAATTACTGGATATTGAAATATTTAGATTGATAGATTGATTTATTGAGTAATATTATACATACAGATGTTATATTATCGTAATTTTCTCTAAAATGCAATGCACGGGTCATCTGACCGTACGTGCTTTGTACCCAAAACAAGTCCTCCTTTGTAGGTCTCAATCTCCTCACCTATGATTACAGTATATACAACCATTACCGTATCTAAAAGAACATAAATATTAAAATGAAAATGGCACAAACAAAACACATATAATATATCCTAACCTAAAACAGACATAAAGGTGTGTAATTGGGTAGATACCATTATCCTTTCGTCAGTTCGTATCACAAAATTCCACAGCTGCACTTCTAATTTGTCTCGTCTTCAAGAGAAACAATCCCGTCTTTTGTTCGTATACTCTATTAACCATGAGGTCAAGACCTGCACGCGAACTCCTATTCTGACTTAGCATCGAGGGTGGTAGATATCGTCTCCGTACTTGTTCCAATTCCACACACTGTAATTAAATATATCTGTAGGAGTCCTTTTCTCTGCAAAGGGGACAAAGGCGCTCTCCTTCTTCGTTGACAAGTTTATTACCCTTCCATGCCCCCAATCTGCTGGTATACATAGTCGACACTTTATATCACCACTTTGCAAAGTGACACTTTTGACGAAAGTGGCTCTTTCATATTAGTGGTATTCATAGATGATTGAAGAAGTGCACTTCACAAAGTGTCACTTTACGCCAGCAAAGTGTAGAGTTACAATTTCGTTGGTAATAGAAGTCCCAATTTGCCTTTCAAAACAAGTGAACAAACAATAACAAATTAATGACGTATAACCTACAAATTACAATGCTTGTAATTTGAATTGGGAGCCTATTGATTGCGCGAGGAAGAAAATATATATTTAAAGTTGTTTTATTTCAATTTCTAGTTTTTGTTGCCCATAGTTTAGATTATTTCAGTCAGTTCAGATATTTAGCATTTTATTAAATAATTAGTGATACTGTTGGTGAAATTAGGTTAGGTTTTGTACAGGACATAACTGATCCATTAATTTTTTATATTAGATTAGGTTCTGTACATATCTTTTTCATTGATTTATATCGCTAAGTTAGATTTTGTATGTATCCGTTCCACCGATTTATACAGTTCGGTTAGATTTTGTAGCCTACATATCTTCTATTAGTTTATATAGTTAGGTTAAGCTAGACTGAGTAGGTTAAGTTTTGTGTGTATATATATATATATATATATATATATATATATATATATATGATCATTAAATTTATATCGTTAGCTTAGGTTTTATACGTGTCTGCTTCATTGATATATCGTGTTATTTCCGTTATTTTCATTTTTGTCTTTTTCGTGAATAGTGAATAGAAGTAAAAAAAGAATGAGATAAACACATTACTACCGCTATTATTATTATTATTATTATTATTATTATTATTATTATTGTTATTATTATTATTATTATTACTACTACAATTTTCTCTCTCTCGTTTCCATTATTGCCTGCTCTTCAGGAATATTTTGAATGCCAAATGTTTCTATAATGCAAAACAAAATAGGCCTAATAGTATGAGATCTCTTTTCATGGTGAGGTTATGACTGCACATGAACTAGAGACAGTAGATTTATTGCTTACCGGCGTGAAAATATATATTACCGGTATCAAAACAGTAATGATTATATCAACATCAAGATAAATCTTATCTCAAAATACAGGTAGTCAACAAAAATCAAAATCATTTTAAACCCAATATAATTATGGAATCTGCTTAGAAGGCAGGCACGTGAGGTCTCTCAATGCTAATTTAAAATAATTATGTCTACATTAGATTGAAGTAGTTTAATATTATTTAAGTTAAAAAATTCGTTTCAGTAATAAAAAATAGGTTACATAGGCATATCTACCTACATATCACTTCATCGAACTGAGGTTATAAATATACGAATGTTACTACAGAAATACCTGAACTATAATATTATATATATTAATGTATGGTACATATCTGTAGCATAGAATTTTAATGCAGTCAATAACTGTATTAATGGAGGCACTGGCAAACGTCTATTATTCGTTTTTGTCAACCAGTCATCGAAAATATAATCAATCTCAATAAGTTTCTTTATCAAATCGGAACCGTTTTTTTTTAATTCTATATCATTATAAAATTCCACGGGATTGCCTTTAGGCCTATCTCTAATTTGTACATTGTCCACTAATTGTGCCATCTCTTCCTCACGTTCTAATAATTCGACATTTTCCAAGACGTCCGCCATTTTTATACAAAGTGCCACTTTCGGCTCAAAGTGTGGTCGGAACTATACTTTCATCCAAAGTGTTCCTTTGCACCAAAGTGTCGACTGTGCAACGGAAAAGTGATACTTTGCGTCTTCCAAAGGACACTTTAATCGAAAGTGTCGACTATGAATACCAGCCTTAGCCACGCTAAACCTGCTCTGCTGTCTTTGTTACAAGAATTTATGTAGTCACACCTCCTCCAGTTAAGCATGAGATCTGATTGTAAATGTAGTGAGGACTTTTTGTGATATATTGAGAGAACTATTTAGAAGAAGACATGTCTGAACGAGTCTCAATTACTGACCAAGTGCCTAGTAAGTTTGCGTTTGAATTCAATTTTATTTCGACAGTCCCCAATGCTAGCAGGTAGCGAATTCCAGAGTCTTGGCAGGGCTATTGTGAAAGAGGATGAGTATGAGGAGGTGCGATGGGATGGTAATGTTACTAAGAATTGCTTCAAATGTAAACGCTTTATATTGGTAATAAATAGACATATACAAGCATACTCGTATTTCGAATAACCTAATAAATGGAATAACTTTACAACACATCAATGCATGCCAAACTCTAAAAAAAAGCTAATAGGCTAGGACTAATATTCACGTCGGAATTTATTGGGTGAAGTGGATGAGTCCATCAAGAAACTAGGTCTACCGCATATTATCTCCGCCGTACTTACTAAGTCCATGAATGTTCAACATTTACGAAGGCAACTGAGAACACAAGAATTCGATAGATGGTGCTCCCACCTCAAAAAGGAAAAGGAGTAACTCTATTCAAAGACTTCACGCCAGCCAACAGATCAGTAAACAGACCAGAAAATCTTACAAATAGTGAATGGAAGGATGGTCTTAAATTAACAGCTCAGGTAGGCCTATAGATAGATAAGTGCATTTATTGATGCATGATAAATTATACAAACTCATGTACACAAGATCCTTCGCACGAGCTCATACGGCCATTCGTGCTGTAACTATGCACAGTTTGAATCTTCAAAGAAAACAAAAATAATACTACTAATAATAAAATAGTAAAACAACAGTTATTATTATTACTACCGTTATCATTAATTATCACAATTACAACTAATCTAACTTCAAACCAAATTTCACAAAAATAATAAAAATAAAATAAATGTAAGATATGAAAAGAAAGAGAAAAAAACCACAGTGAAAAACATACACACACACACACACACACACACACATATATATATATATATATATATATATATATATATATATATATAAACAATTCAATTCCTTATTGAGACTGCACGAAATAATGCAACTAATAAATATAAAGGTAATACATAAAAAAAAACTTACACTCGCGATAAAATACAAATAGAAAAAAAAAAAGACACAGTAAATACAAAAATAACATTGTCCACTAATTACTTCATCATTCCAACACTAATTAATAACTCTTTTCCTTATTTTCTCGGCTCCCTCCCCCTCGGCCAGTTCTACCCTCAACACGTAGGCCTATGTCTTGTATGCGCTCTACCATGGCGATCTCAAGACGGAAACCATTGTCGGCGTTGCCACAATGTGATTGAATATATTGCGCACGTCTTTAGGTTTTGCGCTTTTGGTAAGACATTGAGGAATACCCGCCATCACAATATAAGAACATGAATTGTTGACCCTTTAAGAGAAAAATAATATCTTGTATATGAGGAGGTACATGGGATTTCACAAGATGGGTCTTGTAGAAGAACAGACATGATCGCTATTTCACCTGAAAAATCATCTACAAGATATACAGGGTGATCCGTTTGGATATGGATAAAATAAAAACGCCGTAAAACATTTACTACTGAACTTCATTTGCTGAAACTCTGTGCATACAACACTGAAAGATGGGAGATTCCTCAGACCTCAACATGACCCCCATTTCGCACTTTGCAGAAATCATAACGGTGATGCAATTCAGCCTATGTCCATTGTAACATAACAGGGGTGATTTGTTGAAAAGCATGAGTAATTTTTACTCTCAGATCATCAAAGTTCCAGGGTTTCTGTGAATAGACAATGTCTTTAACAAAACCCCACACGAAGAAGTCAAGATGGATTAGATCTGGGGAGTTTGGGGGGTCAAGCCAAGAGATAGCTGCTTCTCGTACTGGGTTTCGCCTGCGATCTCCTGCATGTTTTTTTTAACACAGAACCTGTTTCTACAAATGTTCGATACCACAACATTATGGAATCGTATTTAGGTACATTACGCACTCCATACTCACGTCGAAATTCCCTTTGAACTCTTTTAAAACTCCCAAATTTAGCATACCAAAGAACACATTGTGCCCGCTGTTGATTTTAATCACCTATGATTTTCATTTGTCCTTTCAGATTATGCATTGTTGACTGTCATATATGAAAACTCCTATCTTTCAATCATAATATAACTAGCAAGAAATATTTCCTACTATCATAATAGCTTTATAATAATAATTTAATATTATCCATACCCAAACGGATCAGACTGTATAATTGACCCCACAATAAGAACAGAGACTACTGCAAATCAACCAATCGAAGTTCATAACGAGAAATGCTCTGTCTATGAACCATCAGCATCGCACTTCAAAGAGAAATACCATCTAACGTCCATTGAATTATAGGTTTAATGTTTGTGCGAAGGGAAAATTACCTAGTACCTTTGTTATATTCTGCAGGAAATTTGACGTCTTAACAAAATTAATTAACTCTATAACTGTTTCAGCCCTGAAATGTTCTTTAACTTTCTTGAAAAACCACTTTATACTCGAATTAAATTTTGGTTAACCTTATTCTACTTAATCATTACTATTCAATTTCTTTGATAATATTATATGTACTTGCCTGTTGATTATAATACGAGTACTTTATATTTTATATTTACTATGTCTTGTTCATACACTTCTCTCTTGTACTGTGCACTTTGTTAGTGGAAGTCGAATAAAGATTACAGTGGAAGCTCTTAAGTTCGACAGAAATCAAGTTCGATATCCTATAGCTCGACTGCTTACGTAGGAGAATTAGACACGCCCCTATACGTGCACTAAGAAATGGGTTTGCCATTTGAATGGGAATTGGTTCTATGTCTTGTAGTGATACTTTTGTTAAAGGATACTTGTTGCCTGCCGGTCTGAAGATGCGTTCGGGAGCGGGTTCCATCCCCGTTTGGGCTGATTACCTGGTTGGGTTTTTTCAGAGGTTTTCCCCATTCGCAATATGAATGCAAGGTAATCTATGGCGAATCCTCGGCCTCATCTCGCCAAATATCATCTCGCTATCACCAATCTCATCGACGCTAAATAACCTAGTAGTTGATACAGCGTCGTTAAATAACCAACTAAAATAAAAAAAATAACAAAATTATCACTACAAGACACAGAACCAATTCCCATCCAAATGGCAAACCCATTTCTTAGTGCCCGTATAGGGGCGTGTCTAATTCTCCTACGCAAGCAGTCGAACTACAGAATGTCGTACTTGTTTTCTGTCGAACTTAAGAGCTTCCACTGTATTTGTGTTTTTCCCGGCAACGCCGGGTGCTTTCAACTAGTAATAAATAAAGAAACAAAAAGTAAGCAAACAAACAAACCAATAAATAAAGAAATAAAAAATAGCCAAGGAAATAAATAAATAAATAAATAAATAAATAAATAAATAAATAAATAAATAAATAAATAAATAAATAAATAAATAAATAAATGTGTTCCGAACATGGAAAAGTGGCTAATTATTGTTCCTTCTTATTTTATTATGATTTTTCTTATTTTAGTAGGTTATTTTGCGACGCTTTATCAACATCTTAGGTTATTTAACCTCTGATTGAGATGAAGGTGATAATGCCGGTGAGATAAGTCCGGGGTCCAACACCGAAAGTTACCCAGCATTTTCTCACATTGGTTTCAAGGAAAACCCCGGAAATAACCTCAAACAGGTAACTTGCCCCGACCGGGAATCGAACCCGGGCCACCTGGTTTCGCGGCTAGATGCGCTAACCGTTACTCCACAGGTGTGGACATTTGATTAAAATGATAATAGTAATACTTACTTACAAATGACTTTTAAGGAACCCGGAGGTTCATTGCCGCCCTCACATAAGCCCGCCATCGGTCCCTATCCTGAGCAAGATTAAACCAGTCCCTACCATCATATCCCACCCCCCTCAAATCCATTTTAATATTATCCTCCCATCTACGTCTCGGCCTCCCCAAAGGTCTTTTTCCCTCCGGTCTCCCAACTAACACACTATATGCATTTCTGGATTCGCCCATACGTGCTTCATGCCCTGCCCATCTCAAACGTCTGGATTTAATGTTCCTAGTTATGTCAGGTGAAGAATACAATGCATGCAGTTCTGCGTTGTGTAACTTTCTCCATTCTCCTGTAACTTCATGCCTCTTAGGCTAAAATATTTTCCTAAGAACCTTATTCTCAAACACCCTTAATCATTGTTCCTCTCTCAAAGTGAGAGTCCAAGTTTCACAACCATACAGAAGAACCGGTAATATAACTGTTTTATAAATTCTAACTTTCAGATTTTTTGACAGCAGACTAGATGACAAAAGCTTCACACCCGAATAATAACAGGCATTTCCCATATTTATTCTGCGTTTAATTTCCTCCCGAGTGTCATTTATATTTGTTACTGTTGCTCCAAGATATTTGAATTTTTCGACCTCTTCGAAGGATAAATCTCCAATTTCTATATTTCCATTTCGTAGATTATTTTGGTCACGAGACATAATCATATACTTTGTCTTTTCTGATAATAGTAGTATTAATAATAATAATAATAATAATAATAATAATAATCATAATAATAGATTTTATTTTTACTATTCATTACGGCTATACCACTATCCACATTACTAATTAGTTTCCCTGAGAATAATGAAAGAGAAGACAAATAAAACTCATGATTAATGAGGACTGAAATACAATCTGTTTCACTGGGTCATATGCTATCTTTGAGCTAATGCACAGTACATGAGCTCGTGGCGTCATTGTCAGATAAATAATCTCTAAGGCGGAACTAATTCCGTCTTGATTTGCGTGTAGTATATGTACCGACTGGGGGGATATGAATGCCTGGCGGCCTTTGTTTACGGGTGTGAAGGAGCAGCACGCGCTGCGGTCTCGCGGTTCGTATCAGGCGCTCCCTGGGTGAAAAACGAGCAAATCTCGAGCGAGACCGGCTGGGGTAGAGGGGCCGCGTCAGCCATTCTGTTGGCTTCAGTCAGTCATTCATTATGCATGAATCTTCGAACCATAAGAACAGCGGTGCAGGTTTTATGGTGATGAATCTCCACGCAGAGGAAAGAAAAGGATAAGTACAGTCGTTTCCGGTGAAAATTAACATCGACAAGGTTTCACAGTTCAATTGAGCCTTCATTGCTAAGTGCGAGTTGTCTGCTTACTCGATCGATGCTCATTTTTTCCGTTCTACTTCTGCGTTGAAAGTTTCCTTCTCTCCTTGCCATTTTCTTTTCTCTCTCTTATCGCCTTCATATCTTTATCTTTGCGTAATTTTTTTTATTTTCAAAATGAGTTGCCTTGTTTTGCAACTGAAACCGTCACTACTTTTCTTTCTTCCTCTTATTACACTTTTTTCCCTCCCTCTCTCTTACCCAACCTTCGTCTGTATCTAATACATTCTTTCCCTTCTTTCTTATTTCATTTTTGCATCATTTTTTCTTGCACCATTCCTCCACTTCTCACTCTCAATTTTCCTCCCATCATTCTTTGTACCTTCTTCCTACCTCTCTCCCTTCCTTCTGTGTATCATGCCTACTCCCTTTCTTCAATTCTATCTTCTACACACTCGTCATTTCTCTCGTCCTTCCTTCATCTCTATCTTTCCTCTTCCCTCATTCTCACCATTTCTTTCGTCCTTCCTTTCTCTCTCCCACCATCTCTTTAGTCCTTTCTTTACTTCTTCCACCATTTGTTTCGTCTTCCTTCCTCGCTCACTCCCTTTCTTTAGTCCTTCCTCCCTCTCTTTCTTCCGTCCTTTCTTTCTTCCTCTCTTTATTTCGTCTTTCCTCCCTCCCACTATTTATTACGTCCTTCCATCCTCCTTCCCACCAGTTCTTTCGACCTTCCTATCTCTCTCCCACCATTTCTTTCCTCCTAACTTCTACTAGTTCCTTCGTCCTTCCTCCCGCTCTTTCACCATTTCTTTCTTCCGTCCTTCCTCCCTCCCTTCCATCATTTCTTTCTTTTGTCCTTCCTCCCTCCTCTTCTTCCGTCCTTCCTACCTCCTTTTCTTCCGTCCTTATTTCTTCCTCCCTCCCCCCATTTCTTCCGTCCTTCCTTCCTCTTTCCCACCATTTCCTTCGTTCTACCTTTCGCCAAATCTTTCGTCCTTCTTCCCTCTCTTCCACCATTTCTTCCGTCCTTCCTTCCCTTCTCCCACCATTTGTTTCGTTCTTCCTCCTTCCCGCCAGTTCTTTCTTCCTTCCTTCCTACCTCTCATTATTTATTTCGTCCTTCCTACCTTCGTCCTTCCTCCCTCCCTTATATCATTTCTTTCTTTCGTCATTTCTACCTTTTTCCGTCCTTATTTCTTCCTTTCCTTTCTTCCGTCCTTCCTTCCTCCCTCCCACCATCTCTTCCGTCCTTCCTTCCTCTTTCCCACCATTTCCTTCGGTCTAGCTTTCACCAATTGTTTCATCCTTCCTCCCTCCCATCCAACATTTCTTTCGTCTTTCCTTCTTCCCTCAGTCCCTTTTCCGTCCTTCATTTCCTGTTCCCTCCCTTTCTTTCGTCCTTCCTTTTCGCTCTCTTTCTTCCGTCCTTTGTTCTCACCATTTCTTCCGTCCTTTCTTCCTCCCTCCCACCACTTATTTCGTCCATTCTTCCTCCCTCCCATCATTTCTTTCGTCCTTCATTGATCTCTTCTTCTCTTTCCTCCGTCTTTCCTTTCTCCTTCCCTCCCTTTCTTCCGTTCTTCCTTCCTCCCTGTCTTTCTCCTTCTTTCCTCCCTGCCTTTCTTCCGTCCTTTCCTCCCACCATTTCTTTTGTCTTTCCTTTCTCTCCTCCACCATTTCTTTCGTCCTTCTTTTCTACCTCCCTCACACCATTTCTTTCGTCCTTCCTTGCTCTCCCGTTCCCTTTCTTTCGTATAACATTTCTCCCTCCCTTTCGTCCTTTCTTCCGATATACATTCCTCCCAACTCTTCTTTGGTCCTTCCTTCCTATCTTCCTTCGTCCATTTCTTCCGTCCCTCGATCGAATGCATAGAAGCTATAGCCTAATGTATCAATATGATTATGTAACGTAGAGAAGAATGTAACTACTTATTACATTAGAAATTATATCGTTTCGAGTTGCGGGAAATACATGAAGAAATGTATCACCTGGACGACAGGGTTTTCGGTTTACTTATTTCATAATGGTCGTCTAAGTTCCGTTTTCGTATAGCGCCCAAGTTACTTCATCGCTTTGTAATATCAGTTAGATTTCCTTTCTTATAAATATAGCTATGTTTCTGTATAGTGCGAACAATAGTTTGTCAGTTAAATTTCCAATAGGTCTATTAAAGTAAAAATAAAATATTCTAAAATGATCACTGAAAAGAGGAAAAATCATGTATTTAAAGAAACTAACCATGTTTCTAAACCAGAACATTTCTTAGTAAAGAAATATTTCCTTATATAGTACCGAAATAAACAGTCCTCGTATAAGTGACATGAAACTGGTGTTGACTTTCCACCCCCCCCCCCAATTTTTGGCTTTAAATACAAACAACACTGGCTGAATATTCGCGGTGACAAACATTATTCCCAAGCAGTAGCCATGTATTTGACATTCAGGAGTCTTTGTATTGTACACAACGTACAAACTCCGAGGTTTACGTTACATTTTGTTCACTTACACAAAGCAGTCTATTCCGGAAATTGTATGAGCATGTTTAGAACATTATTGGACTCTGTCAAAAGACAGCATGCAAAGTGGCCTACTTCACTAACAAGTACAGATCAAGCGGGCTCCAAGGCGCTTCTTTTCCGCCTAACTTTGCATGTAACTTTCGTGTTACACTTGACTCTAACAAGGTGTTACGCTTTCAACATTTACAGCGTTATCAAAGGAACAGGAATATAAGCACAATGACAGAGGAAAGTGAAACCTCGCAATAGAAAACATACAGGGTGTAGTACAAGTGGAGAGAGAGTCTAAAGATCGGTCACCTGTATTTTATGCCTTAACTCATGATACTAAAATTGCGTCATTATTCTCATTTAATCGTCGTTGTCGGTGTGATATCCCTTATCGTTATCGTAGTAGTTATATTCCTCAGTCTTATGGCTGTCATCACATTCCTCATCCTTATCGTCGTTGTCACAAATTTTTCATTATTATTGTCGTCACATTCCTAATCATCATCGCCGTCGTCATATTTCTTAACCTTATCGTCGTCGTCATATTCCTCATCGTTGTCGTAGTTACATTCCTCATCCCCATCATCGTCGTCACATTCCTTATCATCATCGCCGTCATCACATTCCTCATCTCTTTCGTCATCATATTCACTATCGTTATCGTTCGTTACATTCATCAGCATCATCGTTCGTCATATCCGTTATTGTTATCGTCGTCTCATTCATGATCGTTATGGTCGTCACATTCATCATCGTTATCGTCGTTTCATTCAGGATCGTTATCGTCGTCACATTAATGATCGTTATAGTCGTTTCATTCAGGATCGTTATCGTCGTCACATTACTGATCGTTATTGTCGTCACATTCATCATCGTCATCGTTCGTCACATTCATCAGCGTCATCTTTCGTTACTCCATAATTGTTATCGTCGTCACATTCATCATCGTTATCGTCATTTCATTCAGGATCGTTATCGCCGTCACATTAAAGATCGTTATCGTCGTCACATTCATCATCGTTATCGTCCTTTCATTCAGGATCGTTATCGCCGTCACATTAATGATCGTTATCGTTCGTCACATTCATCAGCGCCATCGTTCGTCACATCCATAATTGTTATCGTCGTCACATTCATCACCGTTATCATTCGTCACATTCATCAGCGTAATCGTTCGTTACATCCATAATTGTTATCGTTCGTCATATTCATCAGCGTCAACGTTCGTTACATTCATCATGGTTTTCGTCGTTAAATTCATCACCGTTATCATCGTCACATTCATCACCATTATCGTCGTCACATTCATCATCGTTATCGTCGTCATATCCATCACCGTTATCGTCGTCACAATCATCATAGTCATCGTCGTTTCATTCAGGATCGTTATCGTCGTCACATTAATGATCGTTATCGTCACATTCATCATCGTTATCGTCGTTTCATTCAGGATCGTTATCGTCGTCACATTAATGATTGTTATCGTCGTCACATTCCTCATCGTTATCGTTCGTCTCATTCATCAGCGTCATCGTTCGTCACATCCATAATTGTTATCGTCGTCACATTCATCACCGTTATCGTTCGTCACATTTATCAGCGTAATCGTTCGTTACATCCATAATTTTTATCGTCGTCACATTCATCATCGTTATCGTTCGTCATATTCATCAGCGTCAACGTTCGTTACATTCATCATGGTTTTCGTCGTTAAATTCATCACCGTTATCGTCGTCACATTCATCAGCGTTATCGTCGTCACATTCATCACCGTTATTGTCATCATATTCATCACTGTTATTGTCGTCATATTCATCACCGTTATCGTCGTCACATTCATCATCGTTATCATCGTCCATTCATCATCGTTAACGTCACCACATTCATTATCGTTATCGTCGTCACATTCATCATCGTTATCGTACGTCACATTCATCAGCGTCAACGTTCGTCATATTCATAATTGTTATCGTCGTCACACCCATCAACGTAATCGTTCGTCACATTCATCACCGTCATCGTTCGTTACATCCGTCATTGTTATCGTCGTCACATTGATCATCGTTATCGTTAGTCACATCCGTCATTGTTATCGTCGTCACATTGATCATCGTTATCGTTAGTCACATTCATCAGCGTCATCGTTATATTCATCATGGTTTTCGTCGTTACATTCATCATCGTTATCGTCGTCACATTCATCATCGTTGTCTTCGTCATATTCATAATCGATAATGATAATATTGTATTGGCAGCAGTAAGTGACTTCTTTCAATCTAGAAATTCTGAATTTCATTTGAGGATAGAACATTTCATTGATCGTGTCAATAAATCTATAAAGTCAAAAGAAGATTACTTTAATAAATAAATTAATATCAATCAATCCAAGATGCTTAACTCCCCCTCATAAACAAAAACAGATATGCTATCTTTATTTTTTTGTGTATACTATATTTTATGTTACAATTATTAATAAAATAAAGAAATAAATAAAATTAAAAATATATTAGGCATTTTCCCACACATAAACAAAAACAAACATGCTGTTTTCTTAATTAGAATGAAATCAAGTATTTATATACATTGAATTGAGGAAATGTTAGGTACTTACAGTTAGCCTATTTGTAAAGGAAATTACTTTACATACCAATTAGAGAACATCAGCAGGAAACCTGTTCTTACCTGCAAAAGGAAGAGAAAGAGGAGTTAATTCGGATTATGCGTATAATGATGCAGAAATGTTGGTTACTTAGCATTCATGGCACACATTTATAGCATTTCCAAGTATACAGACAGCATGTAGCGCATTATACAGGGAAACAGTTTCTCACTAACTGCAAGTAGTTACGGCTGCAGTACTTAGGCAACTACAGATCAAGTTTTGCATATTCGGGATGTTGTACGCGCTGCAAAATGTGTTGTATATCTTCCAGGAATCAGACACAGCGGCATTATATTCATTTCTCATAGAACGAGTATTACATGAATTGTTTTCAACTTCAACTAAATAATGTTTTTAAATCAAGTTTAGAAATAAAACACACTACACGATGAATTTCTAGTGAATGAAACCAGAAACTACAGACCTGAGTTTTAGTGTACAGAATTAAAGGAGCTAAATAGACTTCTTTTGAGATTACTGAGGACATTGAGTTAAGGGAAGAGATTAGTGAAATTTCGGTGATTTTTTCGAGTAAAACCAAGTCTCGTGTTTTTAAGAAACAAAAAATTTCAGTAATCTTTCAATTATGTGTGTGTCACTCAAACTTCATGCTCTAGTTATATTTCACAATTACAGACAGATTTCGCGATGGAAAAAAAAAAATATTTTAAAGGCATTTTCCAACATATTTATTTTTACTGCATTTATATAGTATGGCACTATACTGGATGTTCAGTTCAAAGTGTGTCATGGCTCGCTGTATGCCGTCATATGGCTAGTCGATGAGCCTAGAGAATTCAATCTTCCTACACTTCCGCAGAGATCTATTACCTATGTGTCGGAGAAGTTGCATAGCAAGTACGGCGTTCATTCTGAAGAGTACTTACTGATATGAACGGTATCGCCAGTAGTGGCAAGAATGTGAACTGTTTGGAAACATGTATTGAGGTGGGTTTTTTCTTACTGTCGGGATATGTGGAGAGGGTTAAGACGATTACTTACGTACAGTATTTGTTGACATTAACTTCGACGGTCAACATGGACACGGAGCATTTGATTTGTGTTGTGGAATGTTGCCGTACGCAACCGATGATAACAAATACCCTGCGTACACTTGGCCGCGTAAAACACAGTTCGGAATGGGTTATGGTAGACAGACAGACAGTACAGACCGCCATCTGTTGCTACGACGTTCAAGTTATACCGTACACGTTCTCAAGTTCAGATTGAACGCCTTGATTAATAGGCAACTTCTCTGACATAAAAGGTGAAACTCACTTCAAATCGCTGACTCACAACAGTGACGTCATGACACACTTTGAAATGAACATCCAATAGGTTCCAATAAATTTCATGCTAAAAGGTTGAAACTTTTACTGAATTTTGTCAAAAATACGATTAGCTAAACTACAGAGATGTTTTGGATAAAGAAAATAATTTCAAAATTAAGAAAACTATAAATATTCGGACACTAAAAATTAAAATTTTCACACTGACTGGAATAACATTTTTTCAGGCCTTTCACAGATTAAAAATTCAAATTATGGCCCTGCGTTAAATTATGAGTATGTCTATGATGCTGCACAATTTTTTCTGTAAATACTGTAGCAATACAAGCAAAATAAAGGCATAAACATGAAATAAATTAACAGTTAATCTACAAGGTTAAAGATAGGGTTTGACGTGATACAATACACAAGTAAAGACAGCGTAATCTGTAGTGTTATATTTATATACTAGCAAATTAGAGTCAGTAAAAGAGCTGATAATATAGAATAAAACACAAATTCTCGTCGATAAATTAGAATTGATAGCATATTCATTTGTGAAAAAAATGGTGATTTTCCCTCTGTGCCAGTCTTCTTACAAAGTTGAGGAAATTCGAAATGTATCAATTTTGAAGATTCACATTCAACTGTTAAAAGGTCTCACGTTTCTATTGATTTTCAGTACTTGAATGATTGGATTGTTTTATTTTCATTGAAATATTATTATAGCGTATCACTATTAAACTTAATTAAGGGAAATTAACTTTTTAAACTAGTTTATATTCTATGAAATATCTACCGCCCCTAACTATCGTTTGCTTCTAGATAAAATATCTGTTTATTTGAAGCTTGGATATCAAATAATAACGTTAATTACATTAAATATTCTAAAATATAAACTATTACTGCATATCCTGTTGCTATTCAATACAGTTGCATAATTGCCAGGGGCGCATAAAAATTCGCATGCATTTCTAGTTTACCATCTGTTACAAACAAAAGTTATACTAAAAGAATATATAATTAAATTTTTTCTTTCATTCTGATACGTAATGTTCTGCATACAGATGATTTATATTATGGTACAATTTTATTAACTTCGATATAAACTCACTGCATAGTAAATTATTCATTTACAATGGTATTTATTGAAACTGTAATAGAAGAATTTTGAATCATGACTGTTGACCAAAGGTTTCTTGCAATTGGCAGAAACATTCCTTTGGAATGCGAATTCAGATGACGGATAACGTTGATACCAAATGCCTTCCTATATTATTCAAAATATATGATAACACATTAAAAATAACATTCTGCGATAGTTCTAAATACAGAGTAACATGACAAAGGATAAGACAAGATAACTACACGAGTTTTGATCTCCGGACCTTTCCAATACAGATCATATAAATCACTAGTTCGTCCAATAATGGAATATGGTGCTGCATGTTGGGATCCTTACAGATTAGAACATATTAAGACACTGGAAAATATTAAAAAACGGGCTCTCAAGTGTTGTCGTAATAATTCACCATTAAAATGGGACACACTCACGGACCGGAGAACGCGAATTCGATTATGCGCAATGTTCAAAACATACAGAGGTGAGCCTGCCTGGAGAGAAATAAAAAATAGGTTGCAGCCGCCAAATTACTCTTCAAGGAACGACCACTCATATAAATTGAGGGAAAGAAGACAGAGGACGGACACTGGAAAGTTTTCTTTTCTCAATCGTACTATCAGGGACTGGAATGCTTTACCTGCAGACTTACTAAAGGCTTTACCAACAACCAGAAATGTATTTAAAAATAGGCTTAAGGACTTTACTAATAGACGGTAATTATATACAGTATTTAAAGGGTGTAAATGATATGTTGTTATTGAAGTGTTGTATCAATGAGGAAGTGTGTTGTGTCAGTGAAGTGTGTTTGTGTAAGTGAAGTGGCTGTGCAAAGTATTTGAACAGTGAAATGGTTAGAAGTGTTAGTGAAATCAGGTAGAATCAGTGCAGTGAGTGAGTTGACAGCGAAATAAGTGTAGTGCTGAAAGGTACTTGTGGGGGTATGAACCTGTCGCACTCGTGGGTCTTAGTTCGATCTTAGGGTTAAGATACAAATTAGATTTACTTTAAATGTTATTTTAAGTGACCATGCTTCATTTAATTTAGAATGCTCATTATTATTATTATTATTGTTATTATTATTATTATTATTATTATTATTATTTTATTATTATTATTATTCTTTTTATTAGTTGTGTTTATTATTAATTGTCATTATTGAGTGTAATTAGTTACCACTGCCACAGGGTATATACCCATTTGTAGTGTGAATAAATACATACATACATACATATATACATACATACATACATACATACATACATACATACATACATACATACATACATACATACATATCTATGTACAGAACTACCTCGTCTACCTGTCGGATGTAAGAGGAATGTAAATGCACTAAGTCAAGAATATTTCGATCCAATAGCTTTTGAATATAATGATACTTACATATAACCGTCAAATCTACTGTATTATCCATACCTTTGGAATAAGTTTTATTCTGAAATTTGAAGAGAAAAAAATACACCGTAGTAGAAGAAAAATCTTGCTCCATAAAGTCTCTTCCGCCGCATAGCTTGGACAACCTGTTGAGAAATGCAAGCTAGCCTCTCTTAGGGGACGTCGTTAATTTTCATATAGAAAAGTCATTAGAGAACATAAATATTTGAAGAGATGTTTATCTTAACTTTACCGTTTCGAAGTTTGATATGCAAACCAGCATATATCGGAGTATTGTCGACGAAACAAGAAGTTTTTCATTATCAGACTTCGCATTGATTTTAAATGTAAGGGGAAAATGCTAAAAAATTTTGAAAGTGTAATTTTTTGTATTTTGTTTGAGGTTAGATAAACAGTTAAAGAGTCGGCTTTCCACCCTGGTGACTAGGGTTACAAATCTGGCGAGCCCAAATGGAATTTATGGCGAACAAAGAGGGTGCTTGTTATACGTTTTCGGAGGAGACACTACCGTTTCTATTGACATTCAGCTATTACTCCATTCATCATCATAATGTGGTACTATGTAGTTCGTATCCCATGGCGCACCGAGGGCAACGCCTATGGCGGCATAAAACTGCAGCTTCGGCGTCTCGCTCATAGAAAAAATTATAGCTTATTTAACGACGCTTGCAACTGCAGAGGTTATATCAGCGTCTCCCGTCCATAGATAGGCACGTTTGAGTGAGTAATACAATGTCAAGTACCTGCCAGTCGATAAAAAAATTTGCGCTGCATCATGGATACACTAGAACGTCACGGAGTTTCGGGAATGAAACTACGATTATGTTATATTATGATTTTTTTTTATTTGTTTCGGTTTAAAAATGGTGAGTATGGAACTATGATAAGAGAAGTAGATAATGATGGCATGCATTATGTTCTCTTTCTTATGAAGCGATCATCCGAAATTAATCCCAGCTCACAAAAAAAAAATATTGTGGTTCACTCGAAGTGTAGGGTAAATGTGCCTAATTCCGTGATACCCCTAGTCCCGTGATAAAATTTCAATCGACTGCCATGGAGTTGTGGTCTCTGACTTTTAAGTTTTTGAAATACCTTACATGTGCCAGGAGATGTCTTCTTTTCATTTCTATTGACTACCCGCTTTTTGAATAGAAGCAGTTGACTGCAGAAGCTTTTGTTCAGTGAAAGGTGATTGACCAGTAAGTTTTTCTTTCTCTTCTGACCGCTCCTGAAGAAACATTTTATATTTGAAGTAAGAATTAATACGGCATTATAAAAATGATATATTACTGTAGATTAAAGCCAACTGAATCAATGTGTATGATTATTTAAACATTGTGAAACAAAAACAATGCTACAGGAGCTTTCCCATTTTCGAATTTATTTTCATATTTCTCCTTTCTGGCTCACTCGAATTATGAAAATTAATGTCTATGAAAGAAAATAGTTCGTTGAAATGATAAGAGAAATAAGTTTTAGAAAACATCAATTATAATTATAATAAAATAATAGTGAACATATTATATTAAACTTAAATGTGTTATAATTCAATTTAATTTTGTATTGAATTTAAATTTCAGTTTATTTTGTTTATAATATATTAATATGTAATATATATTCCTGTAGTTACACAAGTATTTTCTATGAAATTTGTCACTTAGGCCCTTTTTCTATGTTGTAATTTCTTGCTTAATCCATATTAAAACAATTTACCATGACTTTAATGTGTTTTTCCAAATACACGTTTGTTTTCTGAGCAGTTAATGAGGATTATTTTACTATCACGGAATTAGGATATCACTCAAGGAATTAAGAAACCACTATCACGGAATTTTTATCCCTGTCACGGATTTAGGAGCCACTGTATAACAATGAAGAATCATATATATTAGCCTATATATCAAACTTGTGAAACTGTTGACACTGAATGTTGCAAAAACTGTAGCTAAAGGTCTAAATAACGTCATTAAGGTGTTATCACGGAATTAGGCAACCTTACCCTACATACAACGGTACAAAAACCTCAGAGAATTAATTCTAATTTGGAAACAGAACTTACAAATTTTTTTTGAAAGTATAATAATGAATTTTACTTTTATAATTCGTGAATTTTACACTGTGTTTTAGCATTTTATCCAATTCAACTGCAGAAAATCTGTACAGGACTCATGCCACACCATGATAGGCCTAAGTACATGAAAACCGCTTCCCTGTCCAATCAGTGCGAAACTGAAATTGCGGAGCGTCCTCTGGTGCACTAACGCGTAATTTGAGTAATTATTTATTAAAGACTTTACTGCTATTTACTCTCTCTAATTGCTAATTTCCCAAATGAGTAAGATGCGTGAAAAATTCAACTATAATCGTAAACAGACACGCCCCCTTCGACAGTGGCGGATCTCGTAGGAGGCATGCAGTACTTAAGGGAAGAGGATACACAGAAAATTTTTTTTTTTGTTTTAACACTTAGGATTTTGAAAATTTATGGGCATATATAGGTCCATCAGCAATAAAGATTCCAGTATTTGGAATTGTAAAATTTATAAAGGGCCCAATTTTGGGGGGCAATTAGTCATTAAAAACACAATTTTATATAATCGGATATAACTCTGTCACTTTTAATGCTACTGACTTAATTTTTTCACCAACATATTGGCAAGTAAATTATCTTACTCCTCAAAGAAGGAAATTTCAATATATTTTATATTAATGCTAGAATATATTTTGAAAAGAGAAGAAGACATTTTAAAAATTTATTTTTTAATACTCAATTTTTTTTCTGGTGTCAAATAGTATGTACAGTAATTTGCTTCTAGAGAGAATTTTTACAATTTAATGTAGAATATGCTGTAAAAATTTGATCAAGATACTCCAAATATTTCCAGAGATATACAAGTATTATTAAGTGCTTGCGTATCAAAATCTAGTTCTGAGAAAATTGCATTTTTAGATTTCCACAAAAATGTTGGTTTAGAATGCTCCAGCTTGGTAAGTGGGACCCTCCTGCTTCTTTCTGCCTTCCTCCAGTTTCAATCTGGCTAGCTTCACAGATTTTCTATATTTCTTGTACATTTCAGACTTCTGGGAGGCACGCTGGTACTTTGTCTTGAGGTCTTGCATGTGTGATATCCTTGATGTGTGTCTACCTTGTGAAAGTCCTAATTTGGAATGAATTTTGTACTGTGTTGTGCTTCTACCTAGATTGTATTCAACTACAGCTCTTGCCACTGCAATATCTACTCTTCTCTTAGTAACAGAGGTGCTTTTGGGACATTTTCTCCAAATTCTACTATGTAGAGACTCATTTGCATTTTGTGTGCGACCAGATGCACATCTTTCTAGAAGGCTGTCTGAAGCTAGCCTCTGGAATAGTGGAAGCATTTTACATACAACCCTCTCAGAGAGTGGAGTATGCAGATGTGTCATATGGGATCCAGGAGTTTCATTTTTAGCCAATGCTCTGTTATAAAAACACCATGACTGTTCACCGCTAGGACATTTTGAATGCTTGGGCTGCCTGTCAGTTGAACGACAATGGTCTAAAATGGCATAAATTGCATTCTTCATACCAGGTACATTTCCAGAGTGTTGTAATATGGCATTTCTATAATATCTGGCTATCTTTTCAATTTTTTGTGCTGTGAGGTTACCATGCTTTCTGCCACCAATAGTAGAACTACGTTTTTTCTCGTCAGAAACAAGATTTCTCAAAGCAGTTCCCATTCTCTTGTGAATATGATTGATGCATTCCTCTTTTACAAGATCTTCATTATCACCATATACCTTACTCTGCTGCAGGTGTGAAAATGTCTTAGCATCTCCATCGCTCAGCACTGTGGTATATCGCAGTCCATATGACTTGGATCTTTCCCACAGTATTTTTGCAGCCTCCATTTCCATTGCTGGAGATGAGCCTGTATAATTATATTCACAGTCTGGAATGTGTCTGTCATGCCAGTCCTTGAAAGCTTTCGACTTTGCACCCAATTTTTTAATATAAATGGAACATTTGTGGCAAAATTTAGACATTACTTCAAAGTCTATTACATAGCCTGTGAAGACATCGACTACACAACCAACCCCATAGTTAGAGGTGTGGCCTCTTTTTTGCCATGTTCCATCATAGCTGACTGTAATGTCTAAGGTGGGATTATTTGCAATAGCTGGGTCAACTTCAAAATATGCTTCCTTCACCGATTGCCTAGTCTGACTCAGAACATTACTGACTACTTCTCTGCATACAGCTTTGATTTTAGTTATGTGCATATCAAAGGTCTTATAAGTCATAGGCTTCATGTTCATGCTTGAACAAAATAATTGTAAAGAAGCATAGCCCTGTCCCATATCATTGAATGCATTTACTATGCGTTTGTTTACATCATATGATTGTGAAGCCTCAGATTTCTTACTTGTGAAACCACATGTGATGTAGCCACAAGAAGTGCAGGACAATTTCAGGTTGTGAGCAAAACCATATGAGTCACTTGCACTCACCTTCAGTGTTTGAGAGTGACATGCAGTACATGCACACTTAGAAAAAAGATCCTGAAGACAGGTTATATCAACTATAATGTTGTCAGGGGCATACACACACGGAGTAAATGGATCATCGGAAGATTCTATTGTTTGTATTCTTTTATTGTCTATTTTAGGCCTACTTACTTCTGCATTTGGTGATTTGTTTTCAGTGTCTGAAATGAGTTGAGTTGATGGTATAGATATGAAAGATTTCTTTTTTGCTCTCATTTTTTGCATATGCTCCCTCAGCCTTTGTTTTCCTTTGCTTACCCTACCCATACTAAACACTATTTTAATTTTCTAATCACACAAGTAATTATTTTCACAATATAACACGTAAAAATAACTTCTATAAAACTCACAGGTTGCACTTTGTTTACAAACGTATAACAAAACAATTGAGAGTCTACAAGTATAAAGACCTCTACAATGTTTGAAAAGTACTATAATACAACCAGTAAACAGTTGCTGACATCTATGAACCATAACTACAACTGCTTGCAACTTGAAATTGTAAAAAAAGCGGTAATTTGAAACGGCATAAGGTGAAACTCAAGAGAGAGGAGGCGTAACAACGTGAGCTTCACTTCACTACTGCGCAGACATTTAAAAATGGCGTCTTTTAAAGGGACCAAATGTAATTTAGGGCCAGAAATCATACGAACATGATAGTATATACATTAAAGATTAAATTTATGCAAAAAACCAAAATTTGATTTTTTAAGGGATTTTTTGCATTTTGTGGGTATCCTCTTCCCTTAAAATGTTTCAGTAGTTTTTCCTCTGAAAAATTATTACGTTTTCTTCATGATAACGAATAGATTTCAGCAGTAGCCATTATTTTTCAGATATAATAGAGGAGGAGCTTCACACTCAATTTTCAAAGACCATTGATGTCTATACACTGAATTGTTGTGATTTGCACTTGCCTGTCTTACATCCATATTGTTATAATGAAATTAGATTAGTTTGTTTTATAAACAATATTTCATTCCTGGGACAGAGAATGCCACGTTTGGAATAGAATGGATGAATAGTAACATCGAATTGCTACCGGCGTAGCTCAGCCGGCTAGGCGCTTGCCTGCCGATCCAGAGTTGCGCTCAGGCTCGGATTCGATCCCCGCTTGGGCTTATTACTTAGTTGGGTTTTTCTGAGGTTTTTCGTAAGGCGAATATCAATTAATCTATGGCGAATTCTCGGCCTCATCTCGCCAAAAATCATCTCACTATCACCAATCCCATCAACGCTAAATAACTTCGTCGTTAAATAACCAAGTAAAAAACATCGAACTGCATCTGCACATAATATGTGTGAAGTAAAGCATAAGTACCCGGGTTCGATTCCCGATCAGGACGAGTTGCCTGGGTGAGATTTTTTCGGGGTTTTTCTCTCACCCCTTTGGCTGAATATCAGGTAACTTTATCAGGCGATTGGAACCCCACTCTTCTTCGCCACTTCCTTTCCTCCCCCATCATCCTTTCCTCATTATCCCGTTTCTGATTTTTCAGATCACTCTACACACGGCCTCCCGGAACTACTGGCGCTCTCGACCGGCCTCCGAGGAATGTAGCTAAGCGACGTTGGATGGCTTTTGCAGCGAGCACTAGAGGTGGACCTACTCGGGGGAGGAATTTCGCCTCGGACCGACAGGGGGGCCTTGGGGGAAGTTTCCGAAGCAGGAATGGTATATGGATTTGTGTTGGATGTAGAGACCGGTCGTCAGGAGTCATGTGGTTGGGTTGGTGCGCGTAGGGGATCTATGACACGCAACTCATTCCATATCGAGGGTTAGCGCAATAGATCTCAACAGGTCGCAGTGCTGGGCCATCCGTACCCCCTCACTTAAATTCCATTCTATTCCAATCATAATTAATGTCATTAATTCAGGCAGTTATACTTAGAGGTATTTCAAACAAAGATCTTTAAAACAATTTTGCTTGGTTTTGCTTCCTTTTCGAGATAAACATTGTTTTATATGAAATATTTCATAGCGTGTTTTGGGACAGTCATTAATTTAATTCCTAATATGGTAAGTCAATTTAAGAGAGCAGTATATTATGATAATAAATATGATTGAATGACTTTTAGTTTTGTCCTTTAAATGTGCAGAAATTTTATCCGAACAAGTGTAGCATTTTAAAATTCCTTTTTAGAACGAAAAGTTACATTTGTTCAAATCAAATTTCTGTACATTTAAAAGACAAAACTAAAATGCTTTCCCATTATCGATTATCATAATACATTGCTATTTTAAATTTATTGAGGATATTGAGAATATTAATTCAGTAGCTTTCCCAAAATACGCTGTAAAATGCTTCATATATATTTTTTTCTCTCGGAAAGATAGTAAAAACGAGCAAAGCTGTATTAAACTTTTTTGTTTTAAAGATCTCAAAGATTAACCTCTCGAAATTAATGACATTACTTACGGATCATTCTGTATATGAAGGTTACCAACGGATATAAGTCTATAATCATCAGGTTTTTTAAACTTCTGGTGTGGATAATAGAGCTGCAACTGGATGTATAATTACATACAAATCAAGATGCATTTAACTGATATCGAGAGGCAAGAGATTGAGCTCCAATGTTCGGGAAAATCTTCACTACATTTACAATCAGATCTCATGCTTAACTGGGGGAGGTGTGACTACATAAATTCTTGTAACTAAGACAGCAGAGCAGATTTAGCGTGGTTAAGATTGGGAGCATGGAAGGGTAGTACAATTGTCACCGAAGAAGGAGAGCGCCTTTGTCCACTGTGCGGGAAAAAGGACTCCTGGAGACACATTTTATCCCAGTGCGACTAACGGAACGTATCCGGAGAAAATATCTACCACCCTCGATGCTAAGTCAGAATACGGGTTCGCTTGCATATCTCGACCTCATGGAGAAAAGTTATATACTTTTACGACTGTTTGTATGTTAGGTTAGGATATATTACACAATGTGTTTTGTTTGTGTCATTTTCATATTAATCTGTGTGCTCTTTTGGAGAGTGGTTGTATCTAATCATAGGTGAAAGGGATGAAATCTACAGCACGTAGGGGAGTAGTGGGTACAGCGAGACACAAAATATTAAGACATATGTATGCAAGTGATAATTGAAGTATTTTTAAAATCAAGTGCAATAGAAATAGACATTAAAACATGGAGTATAATAATACATAAACAAAAATGTAAATAGATGAAGGACAATATATACAATACGTGCTTGTCAAAAAAATGAAAATATCTCACTGTTCCATTCAGGAGGGTACAGTGAGACACCACAGTGTCTATTAACGAACATTGAAATTATTTACATGTATTAAAAAAAAAACAAAAACTTGCTGTCTCTTTATCTTGACATGTTCTGTAGGCTTATTTAGAATCAGTTTGATGTCTGACCTCGAAACCACTGAAACATCTGGAACATTTGGAAAAGTGAATTTTCCATGACATTTCAAACTTTTGTGAAAAAAATTGATGATGAATTTTTGGTGATAACAAAGCTTATGATTATAAGAATTTAATGTAATTCTTTATTATTTTTTTACATTTTCGTAAATTTTGTGAATACTGCTTTATTTATGAAACCATTAAAATGTAATGTATCCATTATTTTAAGCTAAATTCCTAAATTGGTTACTAGTATGTTCATTTTTAATGTTAGTTACTGGTAAATGTAATATAATTACAGTTTGTTTTTGCAAATCATTGGTACATGGGAACAGTGAGACGTCTCAGTGTACCCTTCAATGGCATGTCTCACTGTTCCCTTTACGCAAAGTTCATTTAAAAATAACGCCATCACTTCAAAATTAAAACAAGAAAGACGAAACTTTACCAAACATAACCTCAAATACCATAGTATTATGTAACAAAACATTCATATTTATATCTCATTTGTAGGGCCAATATAACCTTCATTAAACACAAGCCAAAATTTTACTTCTAGAGTGAAAATTACGAATTATTTTTTCATCACTCACCTTTATAACTACGTAGAATCGAATCGAGTATGAAAATACTGTTACTTTACTCATGAAACACACAACTCCACTGTTACCAACATCTCAACATCAAACTTTACCATCTAATAAAAATGTCTCACTGTTCTCCCTGTTTTACTGTACCCACTTCCCCCCTAAGTTCAAAAGACCCGTACACTGGATTTAAGAGAAAATTATAATAGTGTAGTGCATCTGTATTTATAATATTGCTGAATAAATCCATCTATCTACATACAATTTCTAACTTTAAAATTCTAAAAATTATCACATGTTGTTATAGTCCGCTTAAAAATATGTCTCACTCTAAATTAATTATCTTTCAGATAATATGATTCTGCGAGTTTAATAACGATTTTTAGCGTACACAAGTTCCTCCCCTTTGTGTAGAGTTCCACTGTTCAATCTCGTTAATACGCAAAATAGGGCACACTACCAGCAAACAGAACATTTCTATTAGCAAATGGGAGAATTATTACAGAATTTTATGACGAAACTGTGTCGTAAATCATACAATTCGAAGCTATCAATTTAAGGAAGTTGCTTAGTTTGGAATGGATTTTATTGCCTTGGTAACTGCGCCATAGCGATGCGACAGATTCAGGAAGGAGAATAGCCAGCTCACAAAGATTGACCGACAAATTCAATGCTAAATTTCCAGAGCTATATGTGACGTGAATATTATTCACGACAGGCAGCGAAATTACAGTCGACAGTTTGCTTTTAGCCGATATGTGCGATGTGCATCAAAGCAGTCATTTGAATACCGTGCTAATAAAGAGAACGTGATCATATCAATTTCAGGATAATCCGCAGTCTTGCGATCCTTGTATACCTAAGCTTTTCATTTTCTAGCAATAAAGTTTTAAATAATAGTAAAACAAATGTAGTCTATATGTGTAATTTTTTACCTTATGATGTATTATAGGCTCCAACATGTCAATTCAAACATCCCTCAAGACAAGAGAAATTGAAAGGTTCAGAGCCATAGTGGGCCAAGCGCCATATATTAAAAACGAAGAAAACAAGGGCTAAAATTGATTACCATAATTTAATGAAACATATAGCAAGTAATATAAAGTATGCATATTAAAACTAAATGACATGTCAATCTTCATTAAACTATGGTATTCAGTTAACTTTAAACCTTGTTTTCTCAGTTTTTAATAAATGGCGCTTGGCCCATTATGGCTCTGAACCCTTCAATTATGAAATACGCCTCAATAGATAATAAATTACTTCAATTTACAAAATTGATTAACTTGGTCAACTTCTTTCATAGTAAACATAATATCACAATAGCCCTTCTAGCGTGTCGTAATAGCCCTAAAGTGTGTATAACAATAGCCCTTATTATTAACACACTACTTACTGTTCTGCTAAAGATTCAAAGATTTTCTTTATAGAAAAATGAAGCTGATACTTTTTTGAATGAAAGGAAAATTTAAAAATAATTCTTTCTTTATTCATTCAAGAGTAATTTATTTATTTATTTTATTTATTTAACTAGCTAGCTAGTGAGTACAAATTAAATTTATAAAACAAAAATATTTCTAGCCACTACCGTAAGAGCTCGTGGACGGTGTGGTCTTAGCCAATAATATAACATAACATTTACAAGAACATTTTACTAAATACAGTAAGTAACTTAATTCAAACCAATAAATAACATACAAGAGCAAAAAAAAAGAAGAAGAATAAAAAAGAAAAAAAGAGAGTAAAACACATTTAATATAAATTGACATTCAGATAGAAGCCAGTGATATTCAATAAAATCATGAATATAATCGCCAGAAATAAAAGGTAAAAAAATACACACATTTTTTGTGATTATATACCATGAACATTTTATAAGTTTCTTTTTAAAAGCTTCAATTTTAAAATATTTCAAATTTGGAAAATAACAAAAGTAACCGAGTATCACATCATAGTTTTTTCAACAAACAAAACTGCTAAGAAACATTAAATATTATACATTACAGTTATATGAACACTAATAAATATAATATAATTGTTAAAGAAATTAGTAATAATCTGACATATTTCGGAGATGCTTCTCCATCTTCAGTGACTATTTACCACGACTGCAAAATGAAAACAAATGTAATTAAACTCATGTATTCAAAAAATTAATGACAAATGGAAAATATGAGATGTCCGAAACATGTCTGACCATTGGTAATTTCTTTAACAATTATATTATATTTATCAGTGTTCATATAATTGTAATATATAATCTTTAATGTTTCTTATGAAATCTATGAACACTGTATAATTGACCTAACATGTGTGTTTTATCTTCAAACAAAACTGCCTTTATTATAATGCATTTGTGATGCTGATAATGATTTTTTAACCTTGTTCAGCATTGCTCCTTAAAGAGCATAAAATGTACTTCCGTAATCGCAATTTTAAACATTTTCAAACTGAGCCTTTGGTAAATTTTAAAGCACGTATCAAATTAGCCCGACTGTTTTTACTATAGTACGTCCAGTAATGGAATATGGTGCTGCATGTTGGGATCCTTATGGACTTTAACATATTAAGACACTGGAAAAGATTCAAAAACGGGTTCTCAAGTGTTGTCGGAAAAATTCACCATTAAAATGGGACACACTCACGGACAGGAGAACGCGAATTCGATTATGCGCAATGTTCAAAACATACAGAGGTGAGCCTGCCTGGAGAGAAATAAAAAATAGGTTGCAGCCGCCAAATTACTCTTCAAGGAACGACCATTCATATCAATTGAGGAAAAGAAGACAGAGGACGGGCTCTGGAAAGTTTTCTTTTCTCAATCGTACTATCAGGGACTGGAATGCTTTACCTGCAGACTTACTAAAGGCTTTACCAACAATCAAAAATGTATTTAAAAGTAGGCTTAAGGACCTTACTAATAGACGGTAATTATATACAGTATTTAAAGGATGTAATTGATATTTTGTTATTGAAGTGTTGTATCAGTGAAGAATTATGTTGTGTCAGTGAAGTGTGCTGTGTAAGTGAAACGTGTTCCTGTCAGTGAAGCTTTATAGTTTATAGTGACAGTGCAAAGTATTTGAACAGTGAAATGGTTAGAAGTGTTAGTGAAATCAGGATAGAATCAGTGAAATGTGTCGTAGTCCAGTGCAGTGAGTGAGTTGACAGCGAAATGAGTGTAGTGCTGAAAGGTACTTGTGCATGTATGGAAATATCATATATACTCGTGGAGTTTAGTCCTAACTTAGGTTTAAGATACAAATTAGATTTACTTTAAATGTTATTTTAAGTGATCGTGCTTAATTTAATTTAGGATGTTCCCTGTTATTGTATTATTATTATTATTATTATTATTATTATTATTATTATTACAAATTATTGTTAGTATTAATTATTAGTATTATTATTAATTGTATTTTTTATTAATTGTGTTTATTATTGTCTTTAATGAGTGTAATTAGTTACCACTGCCACCGGGTATATACCCATTGCAGTGTGAATTAGTAATATACGTTACAAGAGCGGTATGTTGACGTTTTCATGTTCGAGGAAAAGATTGAAGAAGCGAAACATAGTTGAGCTTTTTTAATTTCCGAGAACATGAAAACAAACATACCGCTCGTGTATCGTACATTATTTTGTGCGAAGATCGTTTATTACATACCTGAAAGACGAATTTCTAATTAGTTGCAATGAATCTCCATCTTGGTTTCTGCTCAATGACGGCAACTTTGGAAAACAAATATATCTATCTTCAACGTTGTTGCTATAAAAAGTTTTCTGTGTTTACTATATTCCAGCAGGCCGTGATATACGTCTGTCTTTTTTTCCCCCAGTCTATAAATGCGAACTTAAAACAAACGGTAAGGTTATGTAATGATTAATTTTTCATCTTAATATTTTAACAATATTATTTATATAACATATTGCAGTAATAACTTCGGCATCTGGAATCTTGTTGATTTTTTCACGGCTTCCTTAATGTTACTTGCATTACAAATGCAGCAACTTTAGTGGAGTTGTAGAGTTTACTTAATTTTTGCAAATATTTAAAAACAATAATTAACAGTGCAATTTAGGTGAAATTACAGTGATAAGTTTCCAATTTATAATTATTACTATGTTAAACGTCTCTAAAAATAATATGTTAAAAGCCTAAAACAGTAAAATGAATATAGCGCTTAAGCGGTAAGAAGAGGGAAATTGTTATGTGTGTTACGTTGGGAATACTGAATGTGGTATTTCACACTTACTGCGTATTGGTTCTGTGCGGAAAACAAGCAAATAAGCACGATCTCGCACAAAAATACATACATACATATATCACAGTAGCCCTACTTGATTCTGGTATTTTAATGAAGTTGCCGTGATTTCAAAAATGTTCTGGCTGTTGAACAACCCCATTTGTATTTGTTCAGATTGTCTTATACTCCAATTTTATTACCAAATTAAACCCAAACTCAACGAGGGTGCTAAGCCCAAAAGCAGCACCTGAGTTTGTTTTGCTTGGTGACCACGGCGTTAGGTAGATTGTGACGCACACATACACACACGCACGCGCGTGGTAACATTATACGAGCTTAATCCGACCACGCAGGGGAACCTTCTCACCATTACACCAGAAGCAACCACACTATAAATCTCGGAGCGTTAACACTCTGGCGAACTACTTGTCTTACATCGCGAGTAATTTACATGTTGCTCGGGGTACCCCCGACCCCTTTCTTAGTCGCAGTAAATCATGCTGGAAGGCCCCCACGACAAGATGCAGTCCCCAGGGGGGGCCTCGGGCAAGGCATACCTTGGCTTCCTTTGTGAGCGAGTTATAACAGAGCGGCGATAATCATGGCCCCCTGAACTCTTGTAATCGTACCCTGCTCGGAAGCGCAAACGTAGGGGTGTCCAAACACCACGCGAAATTAGAGTTATCTTATTCAAAGACAATGATTCGAAATCCTAGTTCTTCGGAGTGGTTTATAATCTATCAATATAATTAGAAATCACACAGACCACTAACTGTTGACATGCGAAATAATACTAATAATAATAGTAATAATAATAATAATAATAATAATAATAATAATAATAATAATGGCTTTATTTAACCTGGCTGAGTTAAGGCCGTAAGGCCTTCTCTTACACTCAACCAGGATTAAAACTTGCTTACATAGTTGAACATACAACTGAATCGGAATTAAGTAATTACATACTAGGAAGTGTCTTGTCTCGTTTATGAAATAATAATGAAGAAAGAACATGATAAAGAAGCGGGATGACCATTGCAGAAATAATTACCAAAAGAGATATTATTCCCCACTATTTTAGATCGTATAAAATGTAAATTACTGGCACTAAACTACAGTACATTGCCACTCAATCTCTTTCAGGTCATGGTAAATTTGGTTCCTATTTGCAAAGATTTTATATTAATGGTGGCAGCGATTATTTCTCCAAATAAGTATAGCGAAGTATTACTGACTGTTCTAAGTCTTCTATCTGGTAGAGATATGGTCAATAGGTCTTCTCTTTCCTCTATTAGGGAATTACATTTTTTA
The DNA here is from genome assembly GCF_040183065.1 of Periplaneta americana. NCBI lineage: Eukaryota > Metazoa > Arthropoda > Insecta > Blattodea > Blattidae > Periplaneta > Periplaneta americana. Next base: position 36,135,389 of record NC_091123.1, read on the forward strand.
ATTTTATTGGGTTATTTTACGACGCTGTATCAACATTTAGGTTATTTAGCATCTGAATGAAATGAAGGTGATAATGCCGATGAAATGAGTCCGGGGTCCAGCACCGAAAGTTACCCAGCATTTGCTCGTATTGGGTTGAGGGAAAACCCCGGGAAAAACCTCAACCAGGTAACTTGCCCCGACCGGAATTCGAACCCGGGCCACCTGGTTTCGCAGCCAGACGCGCTGACCGTTACTCCACAGGTGTGGACAGGGAATTACAAGTACGTACAATATGAATAATATAATTAAATTATAATTACAATTAATATTAAATTTAAATTACAATAAAATAAATGTACGAAAAGATTACATGAATAATAAAGGCTAGAAAATTTATTGTAGAAGTTAAGAACAAAGAAAGTTTTTTTTTATACTGAACTAGAAATTAAACTTTGAATAATAAAATTATATACTGATGAAATTACCGGATATTGAAATATTTTGTGCTAGGATAAGATAACTATTTACAAGAAGCCATGTCTCAACGAGTCTCAGTTACTGATCAAGTACAGTGGACTCTGTTAAGTTCGACTGAACAAAATTGAAAGTTCAGTTCAATAAGGGTAGTGGGTGTGGCAGGTGAAATGAATACATATTCTTGTTGATTATCCATCAACGAATACAGTACTGTACTTTCATTTCCTGCCCGCCCCGAGACTTGTGTATGCGCTTCTAGTACCACAGTGGGTTTCGACAGTTCCGTCTCACAAACGGCACAATTCTCAAATATAAAAAGAAGAGTTCATTAATTTAAAATCAATGATTAAATATGGATGTTCTAATCAATAAAATATTATGTTTTCCTTTAACAATAGCGTCACTACAAGACACAGAACCAATTCCCATTCAAATGGCAAACTCATTTCTTAGTGGCCGTATAGGGGCGTATCTAATTCTCCTACGTAAGCAGTCGAACAGAATGTCGAACTTGATTTCTGTCGAACTTAAGAGCTACAACTGTAAATAATGGTTATTTTATGTGTTGCATTGTGCCTATAATCCAAGACCATAGTCAGGTAAGTTTTCGGAGTTAGTACTAATAATTTCATGTGGTCAAACAAAATACATTTTTAGGTTAGGTCTCGTAAAATCAATTGCTTTGTCAAACCAATTAATTTCATATTGCCAGACAAAATACCTAACATGTTGATTCCTTTCTCGTATATTTTTCCTACGAAAATATGTTACAAATTATTGAATTATTAAAATAACCTTCCAACATAGCCTAAAAGGTAAAGTACGGTAAGTAAGTAAGTAAGTCAGTCAGTACGTAGGATCCTGTCGTATCTGATAACAGTTGCCAACACTGACAAGACGGCAATATTTGCTGTTTAGGAACTGTTCTTCCGTGATCCTCACTACAGACTCAGGATATTTACGAGCAAATTTCCGAATGCATCTTCTATAGTTATCTTCTTTCACGTAACATTCCACCAAATATATTGGCTGTTTAACCTTATACTTCATTTTCAAATCGATTACTTAGTACACAAGCAACGAACACACATGTTCCGGTACAATTCCCAAAAGCAACTAACTGCTGGGATGTTTTGTAGAACTGGATTCCCACGCTGCGATCCGGAGAACAGGAAGTCGGCCGGCGGCGGAATGACGCGAAGTTTTCTCGTAAAATGAGAGCACTGTATTTGGAGAAAGCCTCAAATAATGTCCAACCAGGCAATATTTGCTGTTTAGGAACTGTTCTTCCGCGGCCCTCACTATAGACTCAGGATATTTACGAGCAAATTTCCGAATGCACCTTCTATAGTTATCTTCTTTCACGTAACATTCCACCAAATAAATTGGCTGTTTAACCTTATACTTCATTTTCAAATCGATTACTTAGTACACAAGCAACGAACACACATACATGTTCCGGTACAATTCCCAAAAGCAACTAACTGCTGGGATGTTTTGTAGAACTGGATTCCCACGCTGCGATCCGGAGAACAGGAAATCGGCCGGCGGCGGAATGACGCGAAGTTTCCTCGTAAAATGAGAGCACTGTATTTGGAGAAAGCCTCAAATAATGTCCAACCAGGCAATATTTGCTGTTTAGGAATTGTTCTTCCGTGGCCCTCACTATAGACTCAGGATATTTACGAGCAAATTTCCGAATGCATCTTCTATAGTTATCTTCTTTCACGTAACATTCCGCCAAATAAATTGGCTGTTTAACCTTATACTTCATTTTCAAATCGATTACTTAGTACACAAGCAACGAACACACATGTTCCGGTACAATTCCCAAAAGCAACTAACTGCTGGGATGTTTTGTAGAACTGGATTCCCACGCTGCGATCCGGAGAACAGGAAGTCGGCCGGCGGCGGAATGACGCGAAGTTTCCTCGTAAAATGAGAGCACAGTATTTGGAGAAAGCCTCAAATAATGTCCAACCAGGCAATATTTGCTGTTTAGGAACTGTTCTTCCGTGGCCCTCACTATAGACTCAGGATATTTACGAGCAAATTTCCGAATGCACCTTCTATAGTTATCTTCTTTCACGTAACATTCCACCAAATAAATTGGCTGTTTAACCTTATACTTCATTTTCAAATCGATTACTTAGTACACAAGCAATTAACACACATACATGTTCCGGTACACTTCCCAAAAGCAACTAACTGCTGGGATGTTTTGTTGAACTGACTTCCCACGCTGCGGTCCGGAGAACAGGAAGTCGGCCGGCGGCGGAATGACGCGAAGTTTCCTCGTAAAATGAGAGCACTGTATTTGGAGAAAGCCTCAAATAATGTCCAACCAGGTAAGAAGCCGCTGCGCGATTACCGAACTCAGTGCTGTCACAGAGAAAGAATTTTGTTCTCTAGCGCCTAAACCCCACGGTAGCCAAACACTGTTCTAGAAGATGACTTATTCAGAACAGAATTTTGTGTAACAGCAAGTCTAGTAAACCCTATATCCTCTCGGAGTTTACTCGACCGCCTCGTATGTCATAGACGACGCGAATCAAATTTTCATAATAATTAATAATACAATAAAGCGCGAGACTGGTAGAATCTTCCACTTTGCGACAATGCAAACAGTGTGCGCATGTATTAAACCGCCTTTCATAAAGTAGGAGATCGCACCCACAAACATTCTGTCTCTGTAGTGCTCTCGCCTCTGTATTATTCTATAAGGCAATTTAAAATTTACTCTGCGCCACATTAAATTTCAATGGTTTGGGTTACTCGGCCAGGGACCTCTCTTGTTTCCTCCTCCCCTCCCTAGGGATGTGTTTGTTTACCTCTCGCACCAAATACAGATGCTTCCCTGCCTTCGAATTCATACACCTCCTCTCCATCATTTCCCAAAGCAAGCTAAATTAAAAATAAACATTTAATGATCTTACTGTAGTTTCAAAATACTAATTCAATACACAGACTTAGGCTACACACGCGTTCACACAAATATACAGAATGTTAATGAAATGAGTCCAAACATTATTTTGTTTCAGTAGTGGAGGTGAATGAAGGTATAAAAAACGCTTCTGTATTTGTCACATCTCGCTATGATTTTAAGTATTGCAAAAATACTCAGTTTAATCTTCTTCCCTTTTTTTCTGTCTTCCTCTTAGTACGATCCGTGTATTATCTGATATCTTCTTCTGCTCCGAACTATTTCCCGTTCACCATTCCTTCCAGTGCATCTTTCAGTAAGCAGTTCCTTCTTAGCCAGTCAAACAACCAATTTCTTTTTCTCTTCCTGGTAAAGTTTCAGCATTATTCTTTCTTCACACACTCTTTCCAACACAGCTTCATTTCTTATTCTGTCTGTCCATTTCACAAACTCCATTCTTCTCCATATCCACATTTCAAATCCTTCTCCTTTCTCTTCACTTCGTCGTAATGTTCATATTTCTGCCCCTACAGTGCCACATTCCTCACAAAGCACTCCACTTGTCTGTTCCTTAGTACTTTTTCAAAGATCCGCAGAAAATGTTCCCTTTTCCTTTGAGAGCTTCCTTTGCAATTGCTGTCGTTCTTGTCTTCTTGGCAGCAGCTCATGTTACTACTTCTTCTGGCTACTACTACTTTTCGGCTAAGTGGAAGAGAAGGCCTGATGCCTTAACTTCGCCAGAATAAATAATGATTATTATTATTATTATCATCATCATCATTATTATTACTTACAGTAGACCACAAGTATTTGAAGCTGTCCACTTGTTCTACTGCCTCATTTCGAATTCGCAGGTTTGTTTTCTTCATTCTTCTTCTAACAATCATGTTCTTCGTCATGTATGGATTTATCTTCATCCCATATAGTTCGCAGCCGTCATGTAGCACTAGTAGCATACTACTTATGTTTATGCTGATGATGTGAATTTGTTAGGAGAAAATCTACAAACGATTAGGGAAAACACGGGTATTTTGCTTGAAGCAAGTAAGAAGATAGGATTGGAAGGAAACTCCGAAAAAACAAAGTATATGATTATGTCTCGTGGCCAGAACATAGTACGAAATGGAAATAAAATTTGGAAATTTATAGTTTGAAATGGCGGAAAAATTCAAGTACCTTGGAACGAGAGTAACAAATATAAATGACACTCGAGAGGAAATTAAACGCAGAATAAATGTGGGAAATGCGTGTTATTGTTTGGTTCAGAAGCTTTTATCATTCAGCCTCGTCTCGAAAAAGATGAAAGTTAGAATTTACAAAACAGTTATACGTATTACCGGTTGTTCTGTATGGTTGTGAAACTTGGACTCTCACTTTGAGAGAGGAACAGAGATTAAGGGTCTTTTGAGAATAAGGTTCTTAGGAAAATATTTGGGGCTAAGAGGGATGAAGTTACAGGAGAATTGAGAAAGTTACATAGCGCAGAACTGCACGCATTGTTTTCTTCACCTAACACAGTTAGGAACATTAAATCCAGATGTTTGAGTTGGGCAAGACATGTAGCACGTATGGGTGACTCAAGGAATGCATATAGAGTGTTAATTGGAAGACCTGAGAGGAATAAACCTTTGGGGAGGCCGAGACGTAGATGGGATTTGAGAGAGGTGGGATATGATGCTGGAGACTGGATTAATCTTGCTCAGGGTAGGGACCGATGGCGGGCTTAAGTGAGGGCGACAGTGAACGGGCGGTGGTAAATTGCACTGGAATTCAAACTTCCTGTATATAAACTGCACTGATTTTACATATGGTAACTTGCACTGGATGTTGTAAATTGTACTTTTTCTCATTTTATTAAGTAATAGCTATAAAAAAGCTCATGAACATTAATAACATAAAATTGCAAAAGCAATTAGGTTTATATCTTTTTTTGGTTAAAAAAATTAGGATGGATAGAATAAAGGAAATAGATGTGAACGAAAGTAATTAAGAAATATATAAATAAATAGTGAAATAATTGTAGTGCATATGTATATGTATGTGTATGTGTATATATTGTTCTTTCTCTTTCTTGTTATAGATATAAAATTATGCATGGAAGAAAGTAACAAGTGTAGATGTATGGAGAAATACGAGGAAAGTCAACATCCCTTAATAATAAACAAATACACGGAAAATAAAATACCGGAGAAGATTGCAAAATTAAAAAATAGAAGGAAGGAAGCATTAAGGGGAAGTACAGTTACTGAGCTGACTAATAAATTCAAGTTTGGAAGGTACGCTTTGTCTAGACTCACAGATAATAACATATTTGACTTAGTTAGAAATTATTTGGCTATCTTTTTTATTTCTAAATTTAATAGTTTTGAAGGTACGTCAAAAGAATATTATGAAATAAAATTAAGGAATGAAGGCTTACCTACGAGAGAGAGCTTGTATGAACTGTATAAATACTTTTGTAAGGAAAGAGGTATGGAAGAAACTAGAATTAGAGTTGATTTAGATACGCTAGCTGTACATTGCAGAGTGAAGAGGGAAGTACATCTTAGGAAGGTAAACCAATACTGATGGTACCAATATTCTAGAATGAGTTAAGTCTTGCACAATAACTGAAAGCTAGTGCAAGACAAAACAAATTATGTTAATAGGTTAAATGTGGAAATTGTATTTAAATAATAATATATCTTTGTGTAAAAATTGTTGTATGTAATGTGTCTGTGATCTATTATATATAATAAACCAAAACCAAACCAAAAACCATAAACCATTTTATTAAGTTCTGCCAAACATTTTTGCTCGGTCTGTACACTCTCGAAAATCGATACATCGCCTTGCTTGAATTTGATAAGGTTTGTTTTCATGAACTAACTCCTTCATTACGTAGGCTTTTGCTGAGTATTGAAACTGATGTTTGTTTTTGAGCAGACTCCAATCACTGTAGTTTATGTGTACTCTAACGGTCGGAATGCCTGTTGCTACTATTGAGCGAGGAAGATAGTTACTCTTTATTGACGATTTTAAATTTACAAAGATAATGAACTTAAATCTGGTGAAGTGACTTGGAGATGTACACTCCGAAATTGTAATGCGAAAATATATACGGTTCTGATTACCAGGAAGGAAAAATTGATCGATTCAGATTTACAAAAAGTACATGTTATAGCTTTGCCAAAGTACAGTACAGTATTAGTGTTGAAAAAGTGTTTGATAATCGACATGCATAAATTATTAGTGTTAAAGAAGTGTTTCATAATTTACAATTCATTTTTGAAATGGACAGCTATGCCCAATACTAATGTTATATATCAATATATTAAATTTTTTAATCTTATGGCTTAACACAATTATACAACAAATTAATTCAGTGTTTTATATATTTACATAATATTGTATAATGTTACAAACGTTTCCCTCATACGGGAATCTTCAGGTACAAAGTATTTACAACATCATAATCTAAAATCAATTAAAAAAATCTGACCACATGTTTTAAAAATAATGATCTTAGTGGAGTAATATTATGTGCAGACTATCCAGTATAGTGTGGAAATAAAACAAACATTAGATTGAGTTGATAAAGAATACAGCATAATTATAATTTAGTGCTAAAACACAAAAATTGAGTCTTAATACATTAATATCATGAAGAGCTATTAACTATCTCATACTTTTTAGACGCATTATGCTTTTGCAAATAAATTTTCATTAATAAATTACATTTAAAACATATTGTGTACGTATGTGCATAAGATTGAAATATTTAATATAACTTATTGATATATAACATAAGTGTTTCATAATCGGACGCACAATAAACTGAAGTGTTAATACAGTCTATGCAACAAATATGAACTCATAGCTTCAGTGCAGTTTGCATCTTCTACTCCTCGGTCATCCAGTGCAGTTTACATGTTACGTGATAAACCGGCCGGTTTCTTTGGAGTGCAATTTACAATCGCCCCAGTGAACTTCCGGGTCCTTTAAAAGCCATTTGTAAGTAAGTAAGTAAGTAAGTAAATAAGTAAGTAAACATATTCTTTAGTATCATCTCTTCTTCTGCTAACAACGCCAAATCATCAACAAATCTTATCCGATTTTCTTACTATCACTAATCTAATTACTAGGGCTAGGATTTTGATGACCTATAAATCATGAAAAATGTCCTAAAAACAATGCATTTATGAACTAAAAATCTTTCAAAAATGTCCTTAAAGTGCCCTAAAAAGTGATTTTACGTAATTGGCTTAGTAGGAATATAAATATTTAGACTAGTAATTAAATTAAATTCTAGTATCAACATTCAAATTTATTTAATTTTACATAATTTTTCTAACTAGTACACTTTAATTATTTTACCTGATGTAGTTTCCATGTAGTCCACCACAAGGCCACTCATATCCGGAACTAGCAAGTATAGGGGAGTCTACATTGAAGGGGTGGTTGGACTGATCCATTGCGTGGAGGTGTACTATGTTAAAATGACAATATTTGTGTACAAAAACGATTAAAATAATATACAAATTCATGGGTATTAACTGAAAAATATCAAAGGAAATAAACAATATTTTACATTAATAATGGAGATTTATGGCCAAAATTAAATGAAAATACCCCAAAAATGACCGAATGAAACAAAAAATGCTCTTATGAGTTGTAAGAGGTAAAAAATGCAAAAAAATGCCCTGACAAATATGTCTTAAAACACTCAGTTTATCACATAACACATAAATACTAAAGCAGCAATGTTTCTGGCTTACTAGAAAAAAGATGCAATTTCATCAAAATCCTAGCCCTACTAATTACCAATCTATGGTACTAAAATTGGGGGTGGTAATATTGTAGTAAAGACAGTGGTGAAAATGGTGATGATGATAAAGATAAAAATGGACATGAAGAAGTTGAATATGAATATTGGGATGATATGAAAATGATGCTAATGACGTTAAAAATATTCCTGATAGATAACGATTGATGATGATTATGATGCTGATTATCTTCCCTATTTTATTTACACATGAACTTGAATTATATTTGTCTTAAAATCCTAAAGTAAGATTACCTAAATCAGTTGGAAGCTGAGAGGACAGCGAGACAGAACACATCTCCTTTACGTCGCTCTGCAGTTAGGAGAACAACGCCAAGTTTGCAACTGAATCTTTGATTAGCATGCAGTGAATAAATCATGCGGAGGAGAGCAGAAGAGAGAAAGAGAACGATGGAGGAAGAAGAGAGAGACAAACACGCATGCACCAGGTCATGAACCAGCAGCACAACGGATCGCCATGCCAGTGGAATCGCTGAGCTAATGCTTTATCCTCTCATTGCTTCTGACATGTATTCTGCTTTGAATTTTAAAGTTTCAAGTAAATGCCACGGTTGTCAAAGTAGTTCAAGTTCACAATTAGTATCGGGTACCGAAATTTAACTGAACAGAATGAAACAGTATTAAAACCGCTGCGATCTTTTCAAACTATCTCAAATAACATTAATGCAGTGACTTTAAATATACAACGTCTAAAGTGAATACAGTATAATTTGGTTTGTACGTAACTGAAGGAGAATAATTTAAAATTAATCACAACTGAAATAAGGTTTGAATGTAGGGTAAATTTGCCTATTTCCGTGATACCCCTAACCCCGTGATATATATTTTTTTAAATTGAATGTCAGTCAAAGCTTTACCGTTCGCCCATAGCGCCAGACATCTTTCTCGAATGAGTGCATCTTTCGTCTACTTTTAAGACATCGATGCACTTCCTAGCAACATATCCAATCCCGTGACATTCAGTGAAAAAAGTATCACGGAATTATGCAACTTTACCCTAAGATAAGTATCCATCGCCTAGGAATTTCAGAGAGCTGGGAACACTTAAGGGTTATATTAAGTTGTTTAAATGTTTCTTTAACCCTCGCAACTTAGCTGTTTTAGAATTTCACACTACTTATCTAGGGTCTTTTTGACCCCAAGAATATTTGTTGTTAATAATTAGGATATAGCATATTATAGTTTCATGTATCTTTATATACAGTACAAGCAAATAGAAAGTTTTTATTGCACCTAGATTTACTCACTATATTTAAACAATAAAGGAATTAATTAATTAATTTAATTAGTTTAATGGCAGACTATTTATTCTGTATCGATGTTTTTAGTTCTTCAATTATGAGAGAACACATTCACTTTCCTTTAATATAACACAAAAAGGAAATTGTTATTGCATCAAGTGTTAATTTTATGTTTAGACAATTAATTAATTAATTCTCATCACCTGCTGAATTAGAAAGAAAGAGGGGGTAATTTTACAAATACAAATAATTATTCTTGAACCTACAACGACATTTTACCCATAGCCTACATGACAGTTTATGATGTATTTGTTTCATTTGTTCAAATTTAAAAATACGCGTTCACTTTGTTTACAATAAAACACTAGAACTGCAAAATAATTCGAACTAGAAAATAAAGACGTTTTCCATAGCTGAACTCATCCACGACCCCAAGCAACAAACATGAAAAAAATAAACAAATTTGGTATTATAATTATGAAATAATAATTTTAATTGTAAAGGAAATTAAAATGACCAAGGATAGCATATCTATAAATCTGATCAGAATGTTATTACCCATGGCAGAAATCGGAACGCATCTGTGTACAAATTCGTCCGTCCCCCCAACAATCCGCGGCTTCCTACCGATGAAAGATGGCGTAGTGTATACGAACAGCAGCGCTGTCAAGGCCAGAGGTAATAACATTGTGGCCAGGTTATAGATTACTTGAACGTTTAAAAGAATATATGAATGTAAATATTAACAATAAAATAGGGTGTGGGGTCAGAAAAGACCTCAGGTAAGTGTCGAGGATTAACAGTGAATAGGACAGAGTGTTTACAAAATAAAAATTGTCAAGGGAAAATTTCGGTTTTTATACGAAAATATTGTTTGGACTAAGAAGATTTTGCCTCTATATCTTCCTTGAGGTCCAGCAGTGACTTCTATATATACCTGCTCCACATGTCAGTAATGTATCTCTTTCCACAAATTTGCATTTTTCTGGAAAATAAGTTGTTGATGTTCAAAATGCTCCATGCGCATGCAGTTTTAACCAAAATAAATGGAAATATTCATACATATCGATGCATAATATCATCTAAGACACAGCGTTGGAAAATACTATGTATCTTGAAAATTAAGATCTAAAAAATATTACGTAAATAAATAAATAAATATGTAAAAATGTCAAAACTAAGTACCATGATCAATATGATTACACAATATATATTTACCCTGAAATTCTTATTTCAATAATGAATTCAGACTTTCAGATATCTTCACTATTATTTTTTAAGTTATACATGGTTACTGCAAAACTCTTGCAATTTCAATTCATTTGTTTTGTTTGGACTCACCTAAAAATTTGTCTTCTTGCGAGTAGCTCTTTCTTTTACTGTCGCCCGTGATTTCTGGACACATGCTGAGTAAATTGAAACTCTTTTCAATACGTAGAATGCAGGCTCTGTATTCGCCTGGGATGAGTGAATTTGCTGCCTTATTGGTATGAGGCCCGTATTTGCAAAATAATTTTCGTCGGTGATTTAATTTCGCTTTTATAATCATGTTTATTGTCATGACATAGTTATTTCTTGACCTCCGATCTCGAAATATTATCATGACAAGAAATATTTATTAAGTTAAATTAATGTCTGGAAAACTATCAGAATTTGTGATATTACTGTTGAGAATGTCAAAGATCTTTATTAATACTGAAAGGGGACACCACAGGAGAATGAAAAACTAATAATAAATTCGTAAAATGTCTACCCATTTGGAACCAATGTGGAATAGAAGATTCAACAACAGAAAAATAGGAATCCCTCTTCCTGTCGTAGCCATTAAGTTGTATTTACATTTTAGGATTTTTCTCTTCAAAATTATTTTTACTTTCTTCAACGGAACGATGAAAAACGAAATGAGATAATATGTGAAAAACAGGTTTGGTGCTCAGAAAGATACTTTTTCACAGCCCCAAATTACATTACACTAATTAGATGTCGCGTATCTTTTGATTTTTCCTCCTCCAATTTCCCCTTCACTGCATTGCAATTCATTGCGACTGGACGACTTATATTACAAGTGAGAAATCTTGCACATTACCATAAATTTTCCATTACCCATTAAGAGAAAACTAGGAAAGTACATTAACCAAGAGGCTTAAGTGTACACAATAAATGACAGGTTTGTTCTCTGTACTCATATGTATTTAATGTCTGTACTTTGCTTGAGTGACATATGACACTGGCTGACACAGATGCAACGTTGTTTCACATGAAATCTGTTTACAGGTGGCAGTCTTCTACTAGAAATTTCTGCCTGTAAATCCAAAATCTATAAATTCTTATCATCATCATCATCATCATCATCATCATCATCATCATCATCACCACCATCATGGTTTTCAGATATTTCGTCCACCTGAGTTCAAAACATTCTTGTTTCTGATGTGATTTACTTTGCTACGGTCTTACAGAACCTTTTCAAAATCCATCCGTACCCAGTGGCCAACCCTGTACATGGCATTGGAATATTTCTTATTCGCTGATTTCTTCTCGAATGGGGGTTAAACCCCCAAAGTACCCCCTCCTTGTGCACGGCATTGAACAGAGCTATGAATTGTCTAGAGTTCACCATTACTGAAATCTACAAATCCTGGATTAACCGCAAGGAATACTGTATCTACTGCGGCGGGCGATAAAGAAAATGTCATATATATATATATATATTTTTTTTTTAACGGAGATGTTAACGAAAGTGGAATTGTGGAATAACGAGGGAAAAGGGAGAACCCTATAAAAAAAACCCCATGTCCATTACAAATAACGAAACAACTCATAAGTTAATCGATAGATGTGACGTCGTCAAAACTGCCAACTTAAATCTAGTACTATGGCTTTTCCCTCCCGAAACAACCAGTAACTTGATCGATAGATGTGACGGTGTCAAAATTGCCAACTTAAACCTAGTACTATGGCTTTTCCCTACCAAAACAACTCCTAAGCTGATCGATAGGTGTGACGTCGTCAAAATTACCAACTTAAATCTAGTACTATGGCTTTTCCCTCCCGAAACAGCTCCTAAGTTGATCGATAGTTATGTCGTCGTCAAAATTATCAACTTAAATATAGCAATATGGCTTTTCCCTTCCGAAACATCTCCTAAGTTGATCGATAGATGTAACGGCGTCGAAATTGCCAACTTAAATCTAGTACTACGACTTTTACCTCCCGAAACAACTCGATCGATAGATATGACGGCGTCAAAATTATCAACTTAAATATAGTAATATGGCTTTTCCCTTCCGAAACAACTCCTAAGTTGATCGATAGATGTGACGGTGTCGAAAGTATCACCTTAAATATAGTAATATTGCTTTTCCCTTCCGTAACAACTCCTAAGTTGATCGATAGATATGACAGCGTCGAAATTGCTAACTTAAATCTAGCACTACGACTTTTACCCCCCGAAGCTACTCCTAAGTTGATCGATAGATATGACGTCGACAATATTACCTACTTAAATATAGTACTATGACTTTTCCCTTCCGAAACAACTCCTAAGTTGATCGCTAGAGGGCCGTAATGTACGTATCTTGCCTTTTCGCTACGGCCGCAATTTAAGCTTTGCTGGTTGTTTACCTTCTAGTGGGGCAGCAATATACGTGAAGTCGGCAGCATACTTCATCGGGTATTCGTCTCGGGATACTCATCTGATGCAGTATGCTGCAGTCTCATAGAAATGCGTGTAATCACCGTCACATCGAACGGTCCGAGACAAAACCGTGCTGTTCGAGACAGAATGTTCAATGCAGTATGCTGCAGCCTCATAGAAATATGTGTAATCACCGTAACGTTGAACGGTCCGAGACAAAATCGTCCTGACTGAGACAGAATGTCCGATACAATATGCTGCCGGCCTTAGGTAATGGAAATAAGACATTGCGAGGTAGAATGCTTGAAATGAGATGTGAACCACCTTATTCTCCTGCCGCTAATGATGATGATAGTTGTGGTGATGAGGAAGAAATTGTATTTCCAGTTAAACAATGGGTTTCTGAATCTTATGAATAACAAGCAGAGATTTAAATCTCCGAACCTGAATTTTCTTCAACCTTTCCTTTCACTATAAGATAGGATCGCTGTTATCGCATCACATTGTAGCTATAGACGTAGCAGCTGAAGTAGTAATCAAGGATTCGAGTAACAAGCTTATGTTTCTGATTGCTAACACGCTGAGTAACGAACAGGAAAGATGGCATGCCGGGGAAGAAGGTAGGATGGGGAGCTGTGCTGATGGGTGGTGAACTGTTCCTGTATGATGTATCCTCACACGTAGATAAAACCTCATTTGCAAATTTGAACGTACAGAACATATAATGACGACATAGCCTTGTGTCTATATAGAGGTTATAGGTTAGAACAGGGATAACTAACACTGCGTGTGTGTGTGTGTGTTGCTATGGCTTAAGAATTAGTCACGCACTGGCGGGTCCCGTGAGATGTGGTGCTGTGGTTGCTACTGCGGGATTCAGCATAATTAATTACCGCAACACATACCAACACACACACAGTGGTACGGAGACTGATAACCAGAGTTCGCTGCTGCAGAATCCACCTTAACATGACCGCAGTGGGTAAGGGAGTGATTGAGTGAGCACAGGGAGGTGTGACGACGAGGAGAGTGCGCAAACATTTCCAAACTTTTAACCTGTATCAATGGACATGTTTACTGCTTGCGAGAGAAACTGCGTTAGCAACTGATCACGGACTGAAAGTTTCTCCGTTCGATCGTAAATGCAGCCGCTTCCAAATTACTCGCAGACGGCTGTAATCTATCAAATTGGGGCTGTCCTTCGCTTGGTCCAAGGAAGAATTTCTCGTGAACGTTTGTCATTTGTCTGTGAAATAATTGCAACTTCCCTCGCTGTGACTTTTGGCATGTAACGCTAACCGTTACTCCACAGTGGTGGACGTACTGTTGCCAGTAATGTTGTATAATTTTTTATAACTATGATAATCTTTATGAAGAAAACGTGACAACACCGCTTGACATTACAAGTATTGATGTTTGCAAAAAAGACATATGGAATACGAAACTTGCAGTTATCGAATAATTTACCGCGACGACTATACCAAAGATATTTTCTTGGGATGTGATGAAGGATGGATGGCGGTCATTCCGTCGGATCCCGGCCACTTGGTAACCCGTAATGAGTGCACCTCTGCACATAGTGTGTTGACCATTGTGCCACTATCACACATCTATGACACAGTGCATGAAGGTTATATTTAATATAAATGTTACTGGAGAGGAAATTAAACGCTGAATAAATATGCGAAATATCTGTTATTATTCGGTTTAGAAGATTGAATTTGTCACTCAGCCTGTTTTAAAAATAGCTCTAAGTTCGAATTTACAAAACAATTACATTACAGGTTGTTCTATATAGTTGTGAAAATTGGACTCACTTTGAGATTGAAACAGAGGTCGAATTTGTTCGAAAATATTTGGGAATAAGAGGAGTGAAGTTAGAGGAAAATGGAGAAAGTTACATAACGCAGAACTAAACGCATTGTATTCTTCACCTAACATAATTAGGAACATTAAATCCAAACGTTTAAGATGGGCGAATCAAGAAATGCATATGTAGTGTTAGCTGGAAGACCTGAGAGAAAAAGACCTTTGGGAAGGCTGAGACGGAGATGGGAGAATGATATTAAAATGGATTTGAGGGAGGTGGGATGTGATGGTGGGGACTGGATTAATATTGTTCAGGATAAGGTCCGATGGCGGGCTTATGTGAGGACGGCAATGAACCTCCGGGTTCTTTAAAAGTCATTTGTAAGTAAACAAGTATGTATATCCCATACGTCACCACTCAATCACGGCAAAGGATGAATTTCAATTATTTAGCTAACAGTTACTTTGGAACAAAATGAAGCAATGAGTAATTCAGGCAATTAAATTAACATTTGTCTCTTTTTGCAATAAAATAATTACAAAAGGCACTCAATGAAATCGATATCCATTTATAGCAATATATAATCAAGCAAATAATATGTTGTGTAACAACCAATTTACTGTCCGATTTGTACAAGAATAACAAGCTGAACAACCAAATGGAAATTTACCTAAATTTAAACTAAACTAGTAATTTACTAACAGCTATGAAATCCGGTTAAATGCTGCATCGATCATCTAAATATCTGACTGTATAATCCTCGCGAAAGGTTCAACTAATATGTAATTTGAATCGGTCCTTTTTTAGAGTTTTATTTTTTAACAAAAATAATCTGCCCTCAAAGAGGGTGACCATAAAGATCCAGAATAAAAGCACTACAGAATGATTAGAAAGATATAAAAGATTAAATACAGGAATTGTTAATTAAAAAATTCCAGAGGAAACCAAACTTAATAGAACTATTAATGGGCAAAATAGAAATGGTAATGTAATATTTGGACTGAATCCTTAAGAATATTCAATAAAGTATTTTGAATTTCAAAAAATCGGAGCGTATTCCGAATCTCACCGGATCGGTGGACAACAATGACGCCATGCTGCAGCGAAATAGGAACGAAACTGCTGGAAGGTTCGATGGCTGTCATGGCGGCTGTACAATTTGTTATCTGTTCTACACTAGCAAGATTTTTCGAAATTTCCGTATTGTCATCTCGTTCAAAGAAAAGAGAGCATAAACAATTTATTTCTTGAACCGGTAGTAATAACTGGTCCGTTGACATGTTCGCTCATAAGCCATTAACATTTTGTTTTTACGTTGTGCTCATTACAAACAATACAGCAGAACACACCGCCATGACACAACAGTGCACGATGTCATTCGTCTGCTAATTTCCGCCCTATATAAGAACCAATCAGATTCACTGATGGCGACCACCTCTGCAAGCTGATGGAACCGGTGAGACACCGGTGGAGCATCAGTGACGTCATCGTTGAAATTCGGAATACCGTGATGCCATCGGATTGCTCAGCGCTGAGATTCGGAATACGCTGATTCCATGTGAATTTAGGAAGTTTGCCACGTGCACCAAACAAAAGACCAAAACTACACGAGTCAAATTCTTTTCGCAAGAGATTCTGTAGATTACGAATCGAATCTAAGAGCTTCTTTCTTGATTAAAAAAAAAAAGAGAAACACATTTTGTATGGCAGAAATTTTGACTTCTTCACAAAGGCGCATAAGATTCGTGTGCTGTGCTGTGCTGTGTTAGCCATCAAATATAATTTAGGTTAATACAATTGTAATTCATTATAGCTATTCTGCACAAATATTTGCAGGTTTGGAATACAATAATAATAATAATAATAATAATAATAATAATAATAATAATAATAATAATAATATGATAGACTGCGCTATTATGTCTAATCAAAACTTAGAAAACCAAGTTCTAACAGTAGGCCCATTTAATTTTTCTTTTCAATTTCTTTTACTAGAAGCCGCTCCACGGCGGTTGAAGCATGATCTTGTATGCGCTGCGGACGAAAATGCGTCTACTCTATAAGACTTCCACGTGCTGCCGCTCACGTAATCTGCGCGAGATGACAAGATAATGATTCAACTACGGTGGAACGGCTTCTACAACCATTCAGCAATACAATTGCAATATTTTTTTTACTTTATTGGGTTATTTTACGACGCTGTATCAACATCTAGGTTATTTAGCGTCTGAATGAAATGAAGGTGACAATGCCGGTGAAATGAGTCCGGGGTCCAGCACCGAAAGTTACCCAGCATTTGCTCGTATTGGGTTGAGGGAAAACCCCGGGAAAAACCTCAACCAGGTAACTTGTCCCGACCGGGATTCGAACCCGGGCCACCTGGTTTCGCGGCCAGACGTGCTGACCGTTATTCCACAGGTGTGGACCAATTGCAATAGGTTAAGGCAAAAATAAAAATAGATAATAAGATATACAACATAAAGACTTGAGGCTTTTCCGGTGTTGGATATGAAATAATTCTTTTCGGGTTCTCAGCGAGGTGATTTGGATTATTTCTTCCAAGCTCTCGATGAACAGCTCTGCCGTCTTCTTTAGGCAGGCCTGCAGAACTCGCAAAGTAGGGGAACTATGACGTCAGCCTCACTCCACTTCTATTGGGAATGATCGACTTCCGCCCCGAAAATAAATGTTGATGCAGCCTAGCGTAACTAGAACGCCGTGACCGCACAGGTAGAAAAAGGTGATTGGGGTAAAAGAGAGGAGGAAAGCAGTCGCTCTCAAGAGCAACATCTCTGCAGGCCTGTCTTCAGGGATTTATCGAAAACATAGAAGCAATAATACCACTCACCTTGCTGAGAACCCGAGAAGAATAAAATTATTCCATACCTATCCAGTATATAAAAAATTGTTACTTTACAGTATGCTACGTTACGGATAAAACTTAATAAATTCATTATCCAAATACTCTTGCACACTGTAACATTATTATTTAACAAACGTGTTTTAACATTATGTTTAATGCTCTTACTGTAAGATTGTTTATTCTCTTAATATTTTTAGGCAGTTTATTACAAAACTTAACTCCCAAAACAATGTGACCATACAATATTTTATATAATCTGTACTTGAGGAAAACTAAATTCAAATTACATCTTGTATTGTAATTCTGAACATGATTCACGGCTACTGAATTGACGAATATTACGTGAGATTTTTGTGTGCTTTTTATTTGGTTATTTAACGATGCTGTATCAACTACTAGGTTATTTAGCGTCGATGAGATTGGTGATAGCGAGATGATATTTGGCGATGTGAGACCGAGGATTCGCCATAGATTACCTGGCATCCACCTTACGGTTGGGGAAAACCTCGGAAAAAACCCAACCAAGTAATCAGCCCAAGCGGGAATCGAATCCGCGCCCGAGCGCAACTTCAGACTGAGCCACGCCGGTGGCGTTTTCTGTGTTTTAAGTGAAGAATAATAGCAAGTGTTGTATCAGATTGTTTGTTTACAAGCAAAACACATTAAGTCAAAAATATTACTTCTGAGAAAAAGGCATTTTTCTTCTGATAGAACTAATTCCCAAAAAATATTATTTTTAGTGAGCTGTTTCACTTTAAGTGTATTTAATTTTACAATTTTAAGTTTATATACATACAATATGTACAATATAATACGCCTTTTTCTCAGAAGTAATATCTTTGACTTCATGTATTTTTCTTGTATACCGATGAGATAAAGTTTACGTATAATCTTGAACTAACATAACACATTACACGAACACTAAATGAATCCGAGGAAGTCACTGGGACATAAAAATTATCACATTAACTGTCATATTAAAAGACTTAATTAAAGTTTACTGGGTCGTTATATTAGACATGAACCAGTGAACTCAAACTACATTATCCATTAATCATAACCCTGAATAGAGAACAACAGAAATTGTGAAGTTGGTGGTTATGTAATTACACCGCAGCATAATGAAGGTAAAACAATCGAAAATGGGTACTCAACTGGTAGTGATATCCTCCTTTGCTGAATAATTCACGCAATTTCGCAATCAATGAGGTTCCCTGCCAGTAATTTGAGCATCGAGCGAGCGCAGGTGGGAGCGCGTGGCAGCCATTTGGTTGGTTTTACTGACTGATTAACAGACAATTCAAGATGCAGATACTCCTGTTAATCAGCCTGCCTATTATACAGATGCCTTTGATTGAAGGAAGCCTCAATAGCTCTCGCTCTAATAAGGAACAGCCAACTCATCTCGAACAATGGAAGGCAGCCAAGGAAGGTGGCTTCTTCCTACGCTACGTCCAACCGAGAGATCGCTTATACCGGGTGCTCAAGGTGTTCCCTTCATTCACTTAATATGACAAGTGTAATTTTCAGAGTCATTTTTTGTTCAGATAAGCATTGCTGAAATAAAACTACATATTAAATATCTCAGTCTTATTTATATTAGTATTTATTTATTTAACCTGTAGAGATAAGGCCGTCAGGCCTTCTCTGCCCATCTACCAGGGGATTACAACTATAATATGAACAATAAAATTACAATTAATATTAAATTTACAATTAATTTTAATTTTAATTTAATTTCTTCCTGTAACCACTACAGGTTGCCATCGACAAAGAGTACCATGATACAACAGAGTAAGAGCCTTGAGGCTTAGTGATAAATTGTTGTTAGAGTGAAAAATAAACAATTTGAATTATATTGAAACACATGATGTTAAACGAAGTAACGTCAAGGAGATGCGAATTAGTCATGGTCCATATGTATGATGCCTGAAAATAGCTATTGAGCCTTTGAGTGCTGCAATTGTTAGATCTCTTTAAATACTTTTATGCAGGCCAAAAGATTTACAGAAGTCGACTAGGAACCGGGGTATGGTCCCACGGGCTCCTATCATTAGTCCCGTAATGACGATGGATTCCAGATGGTATTTGTCCTTATAAAAACTGATGGAAGGTTCATATATATTCGACAGTATACTTTTGCATACGTATACAATAAAAATTAAAGTCCAACAAGACTACCTGATTAATGAAAGCCAGACATTTTATCATAGAAGTTAAGAACAAAGAATAGTTTTGTATTTACTGAATTACAAATTAAACCTAGAATAACAAAATTCTATAGTGATGAAATTACCGAATATTGAAATATTTTGTGATAGATTAAGAGAACTATTTACAAGAAACCATGTCTGAACGAGTCTCAATTACTGACCAAGTGCCTAGTAAGTTTGCGTTTTAATTCAATTTTATTTCGACAGTCCCTGATGCTAGCAGGTAACGAATTCCAGAGTCTTGGCAGGGCTATTGTGAAAGAGAAGGTGCGATGGGATGGTATTGTTAGTATTGTTTCATGGCAAGAGCGTGTGTTCAGATTGTGGTGGGAAGAAAGGTAAGTGAAGTGAGACGACAGGTACGAAGGAATAGAAGAGGTCAAGATTTCGAAGAGAAGGAGAAGTGAATGTAAATTTCTTTTCTTATCTAGTTTAAGCCAACCTATTGTTTCCTGGTATGGAGTAATATGATCATATTTACGAACATTGCTTACGAAACGTACACACAAATTATGAGCACGTTGAAGTTTCGTTTTGTTGTCGCTGGAAAGGTCAGTCAGTAAAATGTCAGCGTAGTCAAAATAAGGAAATACAAGTATGAGTATACAAGTATAAGGTGAATGCTTTTTTATTGCACCTTAATGTATTACATATTTTTTTTTTGGAGAAACGTTTTCGCTACATTTAGCATCATCAGGTTCATAATGTATTTATAAATTAAACATATTACTGGTAAAGAAATAAAATTAAAATTATAACTTGTATATTAAAATATATTAACAATTAAAGGTTAAAATAAATTGACTTATTTATTAGTCTGATCTTTGAACCTTATTGGTTTGAATTTGTAAACCGTCGAAAGTACGATCTGGTAATTGACTGTTGTCGATAGAGCCCGGATGTTTAGGCATTCATAACAGTTAAAATAGGCAGGCAAAAAAAGGCAATAAAAACGTAAAAAGGCACAATAATCTTTGAAAATGGCATTATAAACTTAAAATGGCATAATATATTTTTGCAATAAATTTAAATTATATCAACGTAACTCACATATTTACTTCGTAGGTAACAGGTTGACTTATAAAAATACTTTTTTTTTTTTCGTGATTACCCGGCTTTTCACATACCTTACATAACAAAACTGTTCCATCGGTTGAAAACACATGGGCACCAAATTCACTAACGAAAACATGAAGTTTTCACTGCAATGGTTTATTGAATTAGGCATTCTAGCTAACCGATCTTATATCTTCTGTCACCCGGCAATATCTGACTGTTCCTCACTCAAATGTCTTTCTCCTACAATAATAAACACGTGTAGCACAAAATTGTAACCGTAAGATTTGAAAATATGAAAGAAGCAAACAATTGAAAATGCTACGTGACAACTTCTATGTGAACGAGCTTGATTTTTAAAATATTATAAAGCTGATTGTTGGTATCGTGAAGACATGACAATATTGTGAATAATTTCGAGGGAAAAATTGTTCCGGAGCCGGGTATCGAACCCGGGACCTTTGGTTTAACGTACCAACGCTCTACCACTGAGCTACCCGGGAACTCTAACCGACACCGATCCAATTTTTCCCTCTATATCCACAGACCTCAAAGTGGGCTGACAACCGTCAAGCAACCAACTTCGAGTGCTTGAAGGTTGTCAGCCCACTTTGAGGTCTGTGGATATAGAGGGAAAAATTGGATCGGTGTCGGTTAGAGTTCCCGGGTAGCTCAGTGGTAGAGCGTTGGTACGTTAAACCAAAGGTCCCGGGTTCGATACCCGGCTCCGGAACAATTTTTCCCTCGAAATTATTCAAATCAACTTTACAGGGAGTTATACCTGAAATCTTGATTTGCATGACAATATTATATTTGTAACTGTGGATTGCCGATCATTATTCATATTACACCAATAGTATTAAAGCACGATTATTAGCACATTAAGCACCGAAATAAATTACTTTTATTTACTATTATTAGTAAAGTTAGTCATTGTTTGAAATATTTAAATGTCATACACATTACATTTCAATCAATTAGGAAATTACAAATAAACAAGAAATATTGCTTTAAAATCACACAAAAGGCATTTATTAGTAAGAAACACATTAAAAAGACAAAATAGACAAAGTAAAAGTTGACCCTATCACTTTGATTTACTTCAAATCACATTTATATCTATGCAAATAATGATTTACTTCCACCCAGTGAAAAAGGCATTTTGCTAATCATCCGGGCTCTATATCAGTAAATCATCGTATGTTGTTTTTAATATTTTATGTAAAACTAATGTAAGAAAACAACATGAATGAATGAATGAATGAATGCTAGCCATGATGTCCCACGTTCGACACAGACCCCCTGTGATAAGGTTTGAACCCCTTCGATAGGGATGGCTCAAGTTTACTCGCTTGGCGAGCCAATCCAGGCGAGCTAGAAAACAACATACCATGATTCAATGATAACAATCAATTACAGGTCGTAATTTCTACAATTTACAAATTTAAACCAATAAGTTGGAAAAGTCTGACTAACACATATAATACATCACATATTCATTATGAGGTCTCGCCATCCGCATTGAATATTGTCACGACTACTATGAAGTAGTCAATGTGTATTATCACCATTAATTCGAGAAAAATTCGTTCCGGCACTGGGAATCGAACCCGGGTTAGATTCCCGGTGCCGGAACGAATTTTTCTCGAATTAATGGTGATAACACATATAAGTCAATTATTTTTACCTGTATATATTAATATCTTTCAAGATATATTTTTTTTATTTATTCTTTTTCTAGTAATGTGTTCAATTTTTGAATACAATATGGCCTGATGATGATAAATGTAGCGAAAACGTTGAGATTTCCGTGACATTTCATTTATTTGACGCTCGAGCATAAATGTTTCTCTTCAATCATTCTCAACAAAATATGATGTACTGTATGGGGAGAAAAGAATGAGTAAGGGTTAAAATTTTCATCGAAAGAGATTTATTAAGCTTTTACGAATAATTAAATATGTAGGTAGTTGAAAACGACTGGATACATTCAAGAGTGTTATCAGTATTGAATGAGAATAAAATAAATGTAAACCTAAATTTTGTTACTAAAAATAATTTCTTGTAGACTGATATGTGATAATGTCTATTTATCTCCAGTGATTACAACTTGTGAACACTAAGAAGTTCAGAGCGTTGGTACGTTTAAACAAAGGTCCCGTGTTCGATACCCGACCGCGGAACAATTTTTCCCTCGAAATTATTCAATGAAACAATTCTTGACGCTATGGAGTGGGTTTGGACCCCTCTTAGGTTTATTATCTGGCTTCTACCTAGGTTTTTTTTTTCCAACCGTATGGCCAAATAGCAACTCGCTATCACAAATTCCATAGACGCTAAATAATTCAATAGTTGATATAGCGTAGTTAAAGAACCAACTAAAAAAGGCTTCTCGATGACTGAATGATTTAAAACATTAGGGCCTGCAAGAAAAAATATAGACAAGTACCAGCTCTCTATCACTAATTCCACGGAAGCTAGACAAAAGCATAGTTGATACAGAGTTATTAAATAACCGATTGACAAGAAACATCAAGTTGGATTTATACAGATACCTCTAGCTTATTGATGGCAAGGAGTATTGAAACACTCTGTACAATGTAGGTCGTGCGTAGTTCATCCTCATTTCGGTATCAGGGGTAGAGGAGGAGATTCGATGAGTCGATTACTACAAGTCTGAGTGAATTGAGAGAAGCTGAGAGAGGGAGAAGAGGGTGATGATTCTCGAGTTAACAACCACCGTCGGCTGGTACGCTGGTCACCAGTAATTGCTCCAAGTATCAATGGTTCTTTTTTGCCTCCCTTTTCCAGCTCGCAGAAAAGTTTGCATTGAAGGGGAACAATTACTCGACTTCTTCGGATGTTTACATGGGAGTACGACGAACAAGTCCTTATCTGTGATCTTAAGGAGGTTACAGTAACTTATACGATGTAGGACCCACAACTTTTTAGGTTATGACAGTGTTAATCACATATCATAGTTTACACAGACGTTCAAACGCACTTTTGCCCTGGAGCCACAGATGTAAACCATCCAGTCAGAAAATTCTACTTACATTAGTGTCCTTTTCCACCAGAGGCCTTTATGATATCACTATCAATTAGGGATGGATTTTGGTGGGTACGGTGGGAATGGGAGAGGAGAATGTTCGATCGGTTTCGATGGAATTACGATTGAAAAGGAGTGAACCAGAGTGCTGCATTGGAGTTAAATCGCTCGCTTGAACTCGGTCGAATGTCGCACCTTCGAGTGAGATAAGATCGGTGTCATACGCTCGTAATAAATAGAAGCACAGTACAAGGTCATCTTACCGACATGTCTTATCTTGTATGAAAGGCGACAGATAAGATACACATATTATTATGTTTTGCTCACACGCTAAAAATAAGGCTTTATTTTCTGCGTTAATGACAAACGTTTAATAGAACAGTCTAATGGAACGTAACAAAACAGTAAAATGAAGATATAAGTAAAATAGTATGATAAATTTCGATATACAGTTATTATTTCTAATTAATAATTATTCAATATTTGATTTACCACATATATAAAATTATCCATACAATATAGTGTTCCGCCTATATACTGCGACAATGTAGAAACGTCTTACAAAATATTACTGATATAGCAGTAGATTAATAACAATGTTAGTACAGAGATAACGTCACAGAAAATATAATAAAACGAATAATCATGCTGCACAACTGTTACAGACGCGAAGCTTGATACACTAATAATTATTAGAGATGATTATTATTATTATTATTATTATTATTATTATTATTATTATTATTACTAGAAAACTTGATACGGCTCTTGCATTATCGTGATTGTGTTCTCCGTTTATAATAATTATATTTACATCCAATAACATCTATCAGATGTGGTAAAAACAAAATCATTCCTGTATGGAAAAAAAAAGCATTTACCTACAACATTTATATTACATTTTAAGGCAGGTTTTGTAGTTGTACTATGGAGAAGTTAGTTAAACATTGCAAAGATTTTAAATGATAAACTTCTATCATGTTACTACACAGTTCATCACTGAAACAAGAACGATTGTCTAACGCTCGGCTTATACCGTTCGAGGATTTATCGCTCGCGACAATTTTACCCATCATGCATGTGCGCTACCTATCGGATTATGGTATGAACTAGTTGGCGCTCGAGCGAAAACGTCCGATGCAGACCTCTGGAGTGAATGATTTCCAGTTATTACGAGAAAAGAAAGACAGAAGTTGGGGGTTACAAGATGACGTCACAGAGTAACTGAACCTGCAAAGTCTCTGTGTACAGTGGACTCTCCTAAGTTCGACTGAACAGAATTGAAAGTTCAATCCAATAAGGGTAGTGGGTGTGGCAGGTAAATGAATACAAATTCTTATTGGTTATCCAACAACGAATACAGTACTGTAGTTGTATTTCTTGCCCGTCCCGAGACTTGTGTATGCGCTTCTAGTACCACAGTAAGTTTCGACAGTTCCGTCTCACAAAAGGCAAAATTCTCAAATAAAAAAGAAGAGTTCATTAATTTAAAATCAATGATTAAATACGGATGTCCTAATCAATAAAATATTCTGTTTTCCTTTAACAAAAGTATCACTACAAGACACAGCACCAATTCCCATTCAAATGGCAAACCCATTTCTTATTTCCCGTATACGTAAGCAGTCGAACTATAAAATGTCGAACTTGTTTTCTGTCGAACTTAAGAGCTTTGACTGTACTTAAATACATAAACTTTGCAGAAAAACCACGGGAAATATAGTCCTGAAACCGCAATATTTTAGAGTAGGCCTAATATGTACATCGAAAAGATCAGAAGCAAGTTTTTTTTATGAATATTCAAACATATTTTCTTTCCCTATGCCTGAGATACGCTATTAAAGTTTTCTTAA